>NW_013676466.1:13781-16828 GCF_000517525.1 Limulus polyphemus
GATTATGTCACAAACTGTTGACCTTTTCTGAGCTTCCAGGATACAGTACTGATTGTATCACAAAGTGTTGACCTTTCTGAGCTTCCAGGTTACAGTACTGATTGTGTCACAAACTGTTGACCTTTCTGAGCTTCCAGATTACAGTACTGATTGTATCACAAACTGTTGTCCTTTCTGAGCTTCCAGGTTACAGTACTGATTGTGTCACAAACTGTTGACCTTTCTGACCTTCTAGGTTACAGTACTGATTGTATCACAGACTGTTGACCTTTCTGAGCTCCCAGGTTACAGTACTGATTGTGTCACAAACTGTTGACCTTTCGAAGCTCCCAGGTTACTTACTGATTGTGTCACAAACTGTTGACCTTTCGAAGCTCCCAGGTTACTTACTGATTGTGTCACAAACTGTTGACCCATTATAATGTGACGGTCAATCATTATTCGTTGGTAAAAAAGTAGCCCAAGAGTTGGCGGTGGGTGGTGATGACTAGCTGCCTCCCCTTTACTCTTCCACTGCTAAATTAGGGACGGCCAACGCAAATAGCTCTCGTGTAGCTTTGCGCAAAATTCAAAACAGCAACAAAAAAAAAACTTTGGTTGGGTTTTCCCGACGTCCTGGCGAACGCGATACTATACACAATGTACAGGCCGCCATATTTAAACGGACTGCTCTTCCTGTTAACGTGACTGTACCTACATTCAACAAATGGTTTTGTAGTCACATTAAGAAGTAAGTTTTTATACACAATACCTTCAGTATAACCAAGCTGGGAAATACAATGTACTATTTTGCACCGACACTCCCATAAAAATGTTACCATTTCCTTCATTATATTCTGGTTAATGTATTTTAAGTTCAGAGACAAGAAAATTAATTAATCATAGATGAACTCATCATTACCAGCTGGTTTTTTTATTGTTCTACACAACTTCTCCTGCTTCTCTTTAGGGTAAGCACGTTTCTGAAAAATAATTTCTTTTATATTTCATTTTATAATTTTGTGATATAATCATTACTGTAACCTGGAAGCTCAGAAAGATTTTTTCCATGATATAAACAGATATAAAAATACCCTTGCTTTTTTAGTTGGATGAAAACTATTTCACAAAATAAAATCGTTCCTCATTTTATATCCTGCTGCCTTGGGAGAATGGGTTCCATCTGGTGGGAATGTTTAGAAGCAAATTTTCCCACTATCTACTTTCAACAGCTGAAATTTACTAAACTACTCATACATTTTCCGTGAAAATTACTTCCATTATCTGTGCGAGTGTAGTGTACAGGTGCTCAACAGATGTTCCTCTTCCCTTTGATCCGTTACTGTGAGTATGCATAAACAAAATTATCTTGCCTCGAACTTCTACTCCCCTTGGAAGAGGGTTCTCATACGACCTCCGCTGGTTAAGCTCATATATTTATATTATTAATATGATTTGAACATTCCCAGTTCGAAAAAGCCAAAGCCACATTTCTAAAATAATTAGAAAAATTATTGACTGCGAAGATGGGTAATAAGTTGTGTTGTCAGAGCAGCTAATAATAATAAACTTTTAAAGATGTTTTTTTATTCTTCTGTAGAAAGCGCGTTTAAGTTTTATTTTTCGTTGTTCTTAGATATTTTAGGGTGGTTGGTTAGGAAGGACATAAAGATGAAGCATTAAAAACACATGTATTTCAACAATTAGAAAAAGCCATATATCTTCCTTCAGAAAGATTGTCGTACAGAACAATTAACGTAGGTGTAGTCAAGAATTACAAGTTCGAATCCTACAAAATATCACTTAAACAATGACACTAGTTTATAACGCCTCGGTTGGAGGAACATTAAGTTGTGTTATATGATACTAGTGACAAAAAATGTTATTCTAAAACTGTTCGGATGGAAAAGGATCAGAAACTAGGGAGCATTTGGAATGGGAGGATAATCTACATTACCCATTCCTGCATTCCACTTCTCATATACTACACTCACAGGGTTGATGTATACTCACATTAGGTGGTAAATGTAGGAATGGGTTACACAGATTCTCCTCCCATTCCAAATGCTCCCTAGTTTCTGATATTTTTCCATCCCTACATCCCATAAATTTTAGAATAAAATTTTTGTTACGAGTTTCTACACTTTTTACGAGTCAAATTCTTGACTTCCAGTGGGCTGTAACTTCTATGTAGAAGGCACCATTTCACCAACTTGTTCAGTTCTATTCTATAGGGAGCCATAATATAATATATAGGCGTTACTTCTTGAAGCAAACTAAGTCATAACCAGGGTACTGCGCGGCGCGGTAAGGGGTATACGGTAGATTACCTACTTCCATATAATGCACATAATGGCTTATGAAAATCGATGTTTTTGCGTTTTCTAGACGTCAGAGAAGGTTAGCCGAACTTTAGAAGCAGTTTTGTATTTGATTAGTAAAGGGCTTTCGTCTTTATACCTTTGACTGGGGGTCCTGCATAGCCAGGTGGTTAGGACGATCGATTCGTAATCGGGGGGGGGGGGTATACATTTATTAAAAACTTGTAACTATTGTTGCTACCAGTTTGATTTGTTGCTACCAGTTTGATTTTTTCTTGTAACTATTTTTATTAAATTTCTTATATGTAACTATTGTTGCTACCAGTTTGATTTTTTGTATACATTTATTAAATTTTGTATAAACTATTGTTGCTACCAGTTTGATTTTTTACATATAAGAAATTTAATAAATGTATACAAAAAATCAAACTGGTAGCAACAATAGTTACAAGAAATTTAATAAATGTATAAAAAAATCAAACTGGTAGCAACAATAGTTACATATAAGAAATTTAATAAATGTATACAAAAAAAATCAAACTGGTAGCAACAATAGTTACATATAAGAAATTTAATAAATGTATACAAAATTTTATTTGTCGTTAGGTGTAAAGATACTCAATGCACTATTTATACTGTGTTCAAAATGGGTATCGAAATCCAAATTTTAGCATTTTTTTAGCCTTCAGAGTTACTACTAAGCCACTGCGAGGAAGGGGCAAAACAAAAATTATGTATGAAATTTTC
>NW_013676467.1:0-4626 GCF_000517525.1 Limulus polyphemus
ATAATATTATTCCGCGTAAACAACTCAGGTGGACATTTTGTGTCCTTCATTATTATTGTTTTTCATATCATACAGTGGAAGTAAAAAACCTAACTTTGCAATCAATAGTTTATGCACTATATGCTATTTACAATACCTTGATCTTTAACTTACACGGGTAGTTTCGGGCATGGCCTATTAGTTAGCATGCCTGACTGTGAATCCGAGAGTTCACGATTTGCGTCCCGTTATCGTAAAATCGCTCTCTCCAGTTTGGGGCCGTGAGTGCGTAATAAGAAGGACAGCCAAATCCAATTATTCGATTAGAGTAGATCCCATGATTTATCTTCTCCCTGGTTTATCTGTTCAAATTTAGTGACGATAGCCCTTGTGTGGAGTTGCACGGATTTTCGAAACAAAAGAAACCAATGCTACTCATGTAATTAACTAAATTTTGTTTCTGTGGTGTTCATCTCGGATTTGTTCTTGATATTCTTTACCTACCTATCTTATAATTAGCAAAGATAAACCCCTATGGCGGTGTCACGTGACACACCCATAAAAATATATATACTTTAATCAGCAGTTCTTTTTTTTTATCGGGGGGGGGGATTCAGATCAGGTATAAAACCTGTCTTAAAAGTGAATTGTGCAGAAGCTACTGGAATTAAAAACAACTTTACAGTAGTCGATCTTACTAGACAGATTGGGCGTGTCTCTTTATGTGCATGTAGTCCTTAGACGTTTCGTACTAAGTAAAGGGGTCAGAAGCCTCGTTTAATTTCATTACTTGAAACAAGAATATAGCGGCGAGGGTTGAAAAACCGAAAAATAGCACGTGCACATCAGCATGTATGTGAGAGAGTCCATGTGTATCAAAATAGTCGTTGATAAAATCTCGTATAGTTCTCTAATTTCATAACCCATGAGAGCAAGACTCCATCAGTTTTTTGAGTATGTTTTTTTTTTATATTACTTATACACCAACATGTTTGGGAGTCCGACTTTGTTGGTTACAGGTTTCCTAAGAGTTCTTAATAATAACTTTTGAGTGAAAGCAAAAGAAGTCTGCTATATCCACTAACGAAGAGGCCTTTTGTCTAATACCAAAGTTCTTTCTATGAGCTGCACAGAAAAGTATGGCTTATAGAAATACAGTTAATCCAGCTTATTACTGCTACAGTTTCTTGGGTATTATCGAGAGAAAATGAATAATTTCACCCTAAATTTGTGGTCAGTTTTCTTTACATTCAGTATTCTAATAGGCAGTAACAGGTTAAAAACCTAATATTAACCAATATGATACGGTATGTGGCGGCCCCTACCGGTAGTGTTCAGCATAAAAACAAGTCGTTAATTTGAAGGTTAATCGCATTACCGATTAAACGAAATAAGAAATGAACTTGGATGTGGATATTAATTCCTGTTAGTTCCACACAACCTTATAACGTTTTAATGTGATATCAGGTAATCTAAATCTACCTGTTTATCTTTCGAAACCGTGAGTGGTATCAGCTCTGGCTGTTTACCAAAGTTATTATGCGAACAAGGTTTCAAAATATTTTACAAACATATAGTGACTATTTTTTCAGACATTTTGCTCTAATGGATGAAAGTATGAGGGCTAAAAATCGTGTAGTTTTGCACTTAACATCAAACAAGTAGGACAACCAATGATATTTTCAATAACCAAAGATTATAATTAATCAAGGCACCAGATACGCAGGTATTTCGGGACTGGTGGCAAAAGGAATGTTTCCCAGGTGAGTATTCATACCGATTCTCATAAAAGCTTGCGCAACCTTCGATTTTACATTTTCCTTGACTTAACTGATATATTGGCTAATATTTCATAATGTTATTTTCGAAGTGACAGGTGAAATCTTCTATGCGGAATACAAATTTCTGAAAGCTCGTTAGTTGTAGCCCTGTCAATCTTTATCACCCGTTCTCGAATCACCATCGCCCACTTGGAGGCGAAGTAATAACCGGTAGCGCAAGTCACACCCGTACTTAAGTCTATATCCAGAGGGCGCTTTTAACTACCTAGCTTTCATGTCCAGTGGCTATAAATACAAAAAAAAAAAAAGTGCCGAGGATTTGGCTTAGCTTTTTTTCTGTTCCACCTATTACTAGCTCATTTACTCTCGCAAAGCCCTCAGCACAAATAGCCCGTTGTGTAGCTTTGCGCTTAACAACAAACAAACAATACTCCCGCAAAACGAGTATGAAGATGGAAAAAACTTATGTCATAACCATCACCTTGTTTAAGTGAGAAATAGTATTTTTATTTTAAGAATTTGAGTTGCTTGAAGAAGCAAAACAGAACAGATTTTAATTTTTTGAGTTTGGATATCATAGTATGGCTGATAAAATGCTATTTCATTTTAGTAGTCTGAAAATTTTACAAGAAAAGCCTCTAAAAATTGACAGCGTTTAAATCACCCAACATTAAATACATTGGTTACACATAACAGGTCCCGATAAGGGTAAAAACTTGAGCACAAATCATCAAGTGCAAAAAAGTTCGAGAACATAGCGCCATCTAGTTGTGAATATATCTTTACAAGGCCAAAAGACTATATTGTTGCAAGAATCAAATTACTGTGAACAACATAAATATTAGGTGGTCAAAAATTAATGTCGCTTGTCATAGAGTAAAAAACCCAAACAACAAATCAAAACAAAAAATATTTATTAAATGAAACAGTCTCCATTCTTATCGATGATGCTTTTACATCTTGCAATCAGGTTGTTAATGCCCTGATTAAAGAAATCACTTTGCTTTGAAGCAAAAACGTGTCGATGTCCTTTTTAACACTTTCCACATTTGCATACGTTTCCCCATTAAGATGGTGTTGCAGCGAACGAAAAAGATGGTAATCTGATGGTGACATATCTGGAGAATATGGTGGGTGGGGAAGAACTTCCCAACTCCATAATCTAGTGTTGTGTCAAACGCGCCACGTGTGGACGTGCATTGTCGTGGAGAAGAAGAACACCTTTCTGATTGACGAGTGAAGGGCATTTCTGATGAAGGGCTTGATTTAAACGTTCCAGTTGTCGACTATACATCTTTGCACTGTGGATTGAGGAGTTCGACCAAATGCGAATCATCACTTCCTGCGGATGGAGTCCAGGTTTTGGTGTCGGAATTGGGTTTTTTTTCTAGGACTGAGCCATTGTTTCTGGGGTTTAATATTAGCATAAAAAATCCATTTTTCACCACCTGTAACAATTCTGTTCAAAAATGGTTCACGTACTTTACGCGCCAGAAGAGACGAAGCAACGTTCACATGTTGGAAACGATGATCATTGGAGAGTTCGTAAGTCACCCAAACACCTTCTTTATAAAGTTTTCCCATATCCCTTAGATGTTTACGTATTGTTTCATGAGAGACATGCAACTTCAGGGTCATTTCACGAGTGTGTTGCCTTGAGTTAGACTCAACAAGCGTCTTCAGAGCATCAATATCAATTCCAACATGTCGGCCCCTGCCATCAGAGTTTTTAAGGCTAAAGTCACCTAAACGAAATTTGCTGAACCATCGTTGATACTTACGAACGTTCAAAACATTTCCATAAACTTCTTTGATATTCTATGTGGCTACAGAGGCGTTATTTCCCCTTTTTGTATTCAAACAGCATTACATGTCGAATGTGTGTCTCATCGTGTGCTATTACCATGAGGATTAAACGCGACATTAATTTCTTGACGACCTAATAGTATGTGGTAAAAATATCCAATTTATATCATTGGTATCTTTAAGTTAAAAAGATGTCTTGCGCCTGGTGACCTTAGAAACTAATATTGTTACTGGTTTTTTAACCAAGGTACAACAGAAACTGTCGAATCTTAGATATATATAATTTAATTAATTTTAACAATTTACAGATTCGTATTTATTTAAACATTTCGTGGTTATATATTTACAGTTTTAACTGTTTTTTAGCCACTCGTATTTTTAATGTTGGTGAATTCGGTTTTCTAAATAATGTTTCATCTAATTAGCGAAGAGTTTGTTGAATTACACAATCACCATATTTCATCTTTTATGTTTCACACATAAATATAATATGTTTCACACATATATATAAACTACTCAAACATGTGGTCAAATGAAAATCATTAATAAAGATTCAGGATGAATTGTGCTGGATACGTTTACCTTGAAATGACAATTATAAGTATTTTCAATTTAAATCATATGAAGGTATAGAAATAATACCACCTATAGCTTCCAAACATTTGATGGCTAATGGGCAACATACGTTTTTTATCTTAATCAACCTCTCCCCCCCCCCACTCCCTATCGGCATCTTGAAACGGCTGACAGATTCTGAACTGAATGGCTCCGTAAGTACGCAGAATGACTCGTGGCAGTAATTATTTTATGAAATAGCTAAAAGAGGTCACTATATTCTCTTGTTCTCCCTATGTAATATATTTCTTATAATTATTGTAGAATGCTTTTAGAGTATAGTTACGAGAAGAAACAAATATCAGGATATGAAGTCATAAATAATATTCGGCGTTAAACTGGTACACAATTTAAAACATTTTATTTAGGTCTATCTATGGCCTTCAAAAAGTTGACGACTCTACATGTTTCGACGTTACAACATCGTGAGGATGACGTTGTAACG
>NW_013676467.1:4636-6741 GCF_000517525.1 Limulus polyphemus
CGTTACAACGTCATCCTCACGATGTTGTAACGTCGAAACATGTAGAGTCGTCAACTTTTTGAAGGCCATAGATAGACCTAAATAAAATGTTTTAAATTGTGTACCAGTTTAAAGTTGAATATTATTTATGAATTTAATTTTATACACAAGTTCCAAAATACTATAATTATAAGGATGTAGTTCGATAATTTCTACTGCTACAAGGCCTAAATATTTGAAAATAGTACAAGGTCAGCAGGATTTCTTACCGTTTTTAGTTTAGGCCTAATTTTAACAATAAATTTTCACTGGTACAAGTTAATAACGTCTTCCACAGGTTGTTTTCTAGTTTTAGTGTGTATACCTCTGATTAATTTGTGGACGCGAATATTTATTTCAAAAATATACCAGGACGTTTAAGTAAAGGAGAACTATTTGACATCACGTGGTTTACAAATTATCACCTCCAAGTTTAACTATTTACAATTCCACATTCTAATTGAAATTGTAGGCTTATCAAATAGCCAATCAGAATATCTACTCTACAAGTCTGAATCATCTCAATCAGATAATGATGAGGATAACTATTAAAAATAAAATCCTCTACTGAATGAAAATGAAAATATTTTTACAATATTAATTAGCAGACTTTTTGTTACTAAATTCAATCGCTTTATTATTATTTATTAGGTATTAAACATTAATTGTATAATTTTCTACAAAAATACGTTTTAGAAAACATGTGCTTAAACATTAAACCATTCAAACTTGTACAGTTAAATTTTCAATTTACGTCGCCTCCACCCCTGGGTGGACTCAGCGGGAAGTCTGAGGGCTTATAACACTAAAATTCGGGTTTCGGTGTCCGCTGTGGGCAGAGCACAGATAGTCCATTGTATAATTTTGTGCTTAACATAAACAATTAAAACAAGCAAAAAAAGCAATTGTTTGGTTTTCATTGACTTAAAATCGTTTTCAATAATCAAGAAACTTGTAATAGAAATTGTTGAATATGATTTGTTGAATAAAAATTGTAAAAGAAATTGTTGAATATGATTTGTCGAATAGAAGTTGTAATAGAAATTGTTGAATATGATTTGTTGAATAAAAATTGTAATAGAAATTGTTGAATAGAAATTGTTGAATATGAATTGTTGAATAGAAATTGTTGAATATGATTTGTTGAATATGAATTGTTGAATATGATTTGTTGAATATGAATTGTTGAATGGAAATTGTAATAGAGATTGTTGAATATGAATTGTAATAGAAATTGTTGAATATGAATTGTTGAATAGAAACTGTAATAGAAATTGTTGAAAATGAATTGTTGAATAGAAATTGTTCAATATGATTTGTTGAATATGAATTGTTGAATAGAAATTGTTGAATATGAATTGTTGAATAGAAATTGTTGAATATGATTTGTTGAATAGAGATTGTAATAGAAATTGTAATAGAAATTGTTGAATAGAAATTGTTGAATAGAATTGTTGAATAGAAATTGTTGAATAGAAATTGTAATAGAAATTGTTGAATAGAAATTGTTGAATAGAAATTGTTGAATATGAATTGTTGAATAGAAATTGTTGAATATGAATTGTTGAATAGAGATTGTAATAGAAATTGTTGAATATGAATTGTTGAGTAGAGAATGTAATAGAAATTGATGATTATGTGTTGTATAATGTGAATTGTTGAATAGAAATTGTTGAATATGAATTGTTGATTAGAGAATGTAATAGAAATTGATGATTATGTGTTGTATAATGTGAATTGTTGAATAGAAATTGTTGAATATGAATTGTTGATAGAAATTGTAATATAGAAATTGTTGAATATGATTGTTGAATAGAAATTGTTAATATAAATTGTTGAATATGAATTGTTGAATAGAGATTGTAATAGAAATTGTTGAATATAGAAATTGTAATAGAAATTGTTGAATATGATTGTTGAATAGAAATTGTTGAATATGAATTGTTGAACATGTATTGTTGAATAGAAATTGTAATATAAATTGTTGAATAGAAATTGTAAAATAAATTGTTGAATATGATTTGTTGAATAGAGATTGTAATAGAAATTGTTGAATATGATTTGTTGAATAGAGATTGTAATAGAAA
>NW_013676467.1:7582-12686 GCF_000517525.1 Limulus polyphemus
AATATAAATTGTTGAATATAATTGTTAAATAGAGATTGTAATAGAAATTGTTGAATAGAAATTGTAATAGAAATTGTTGAATAGAAATTGTAATAGAAATTGTTGAATATGAATTGTTGATTAGAAATTGTAATATAAATTGTTGAATAGAAATTGTAAAATAAATTGTTGAATAGGAATTGTTGAATATGATTTGTTGAATAGGAATTGTTGAATATGAATTGTTGAATAGAAATTGTTGAATATGAATTGTTTTTAATCTTTAAGCATGTTTTCTTGTAATAAAAGAATTGCGTGGACGAGGAAATTACAAAATGTAAAATAGAAAATATAATAATCGTGAAAAGGTCGCTCGCCAAGTTAAAATAATTGTATTAGTGAAAATGAAAACAAAATTTCGGGCAACAGCCCTTCATGAGGTTTCCAGAGGGACTAAAACATATTTTTATGTCCGAAATGAACCCATGAGCAGGTGTCGAAATTCTACACGAAAACCCCAAATTCACACCATTTTAAAACCAATAAAATCACGAATATTTCAAGAAACACACACATACCTCATCTTTAATGGTTTAAACATTTTCTTGGTTATGTAAAGAAAATAGTTCTCAAAAATATTGAAAACTAAGAACAACATCTGAGCAATCTTCCGGAGTCAGGAACGAAAGATGCAAGACGTTTTAAAGGAAAGGAACTCATTAACAGTGTTCAGTTACTTGGCTAAAATGGGCCAACAACGCCTAGATCTTATCAACCGCTTGTCTCTGTTTATACATGAATACTGTTATGAACGACGAGGGTAGAACTGTTCGTGGAGTTTTACACATACATTCGTAAACTAACTTGTACATAATTATTCAAACAAAAAGTTCGGTGACGCTCTCAGTAAACTATAAACGAAACTTATGTCATCCTCTAGAACAATTTACACCAATTCTCTGAGTGATGATGAACTTGTTAGCTATGACCAGTTCCACAGTATAAGGGACCGTATAAGATTACACATTGCAATAGCAGTGATGCGAATAATAATGTAGTGGGTTTTAAATTCTGTTGTAGTTTTGCCTGTAGCTCTTCAATAATACGAATCATGAAGCCCACAGTGGTAGGAGTTCTTCGATAAGTGAATCGATTGATTATTTATTTGCATGGAAAAGTGAATTGAAGCAATTAAGTTGAAGGCATGTTGGATAAGTCACACCCTAAATGAAGATATTTTGACAAGAGCAGGTTGTGGAAGGATGATACTGACTAACATATAAAGAGACAGTTGGAGTTTCTAGAACATGTTATGAAGAAAGAAAAATATTAAAGTATGGTTGTAACTGGAAAGGTTGAAGGAAGAAAGATCGTAGAAGACAGAGGTTATGTCAAGAGTCTATCTAAATGGATAAATGTATCGATATTGGAAATTATTTGTGGAAGACCATGGTCATCAATGTCCTGTTTGGATATGATACATAGAGAGATCTGTGGAAGACCATGGTCATCAATGTCATATCCAAACAGGACATTGATGACCATGGTCTTCCACAGATCTCGAGGCTTATACTTTAATTTGTTAGCAGATTCCCTTAATTAGGGATCATATATTAATAATTAAAAGCCATTTTATTTATGTATCTCTCAATTATCGTGACCATGTAGCAACATTTTGAGACTACTTCCACCATAATGGTGTAAAATTTAACACAGACTATGTGTATCAGGAATATAAGCGATGTATCAATATAGGTTTGGACTTACACACGCTAGTAAAATATCATAAATACGAAGCACCCCGCGTTTCGCTAAAATATTATAAATACGAAGCACGCCACGTTTCGCTAAAATATCATAAATACGAAGCACACCACGTTTCGCTAAAATATCATAAATACGAAGCACACCACGTTTCGCTAAAATATTATAAATACGAAGCACACCACGTTTCGCTAAAATATCATAAATACAAAGCACACCTCGTTTCGCTGTAACTTTAGACTAGAAACAAATTCCAAACTATGATTAAGATAAACATTGTCATTCATTTACACATGTTTGAGATGCATTATTACAAACCCAAAACTCAATAGCACAAGACGGAAACTGAAAAACAACAACACAAGAGTATTGTAATGCATCGGGGAATGTCGTGCGTTATGTGACGACTTTTTATTGTTAGTGCATTTTTATGTCGACAGAGGTTTCTAACTACGAGCTGCAAAGTCCGGAAAGGAACCTAGTATAAAATCTTAAAAAAAAACACCCCCTATTTCAACTTAGTGTGATTCATCTGAGGGTCGTGGGACGATCACTAATGGGCGCCTATTTTTTTTTTTTCTGCTGTTATTTCAGTTTTGCATGTCTTGGACTCGGGATTGAACATAAAACTTTCTCCACGTTAGAGGACTCCTTTACTAACTGAGTTTAATGGTTACTCAACTATATAGCAATTCCTAGTAAAGGCACTTTCTACTAAGTCAAAGTACTACACATCGAAAGCTTGGCGAAGCACCGAATACCAGGGGCGCCACCTATAACGTGATTTTCTAGAATACAAATGTCTGAATATTATTCCATTTTGATTGTTGTTAAGCCCAAAGCTACACAATAGGCTATCTGCGCTTTGCCCACCGTGGGTATCGAAACCCGATTTATAGTGATATATGCTGTTAGACTTAGTGCTGAGCCACCGGAGGGGAGGAGGAGTAAATATTGTTTCAATATGAAAATTCATTTTATACAAGCATAATGACGTCAACATAATGATAACATTAGGTGCTACTTTGTAAGTTAGAAATTTCGGGAGCCAGATCATTCTTATTATTACTGTTTTATTAATATGATCAAACAGCCTAGATCTCACGAAATATGATATCAAATGATGCGTTGAAAACAATAGAATGGAATAGGATACTCTGGACGAACAAAACGTTAGAAACGACGTAACGTTAGCCACGCAATCTCGTGCTTTAATTGTGTCCATTATCTTTGTATACGTAATAACAGAAATGTTATAATAACATTGAAATCAAAGTTGCGAAGAAGTTACTGCAGTAAATGTTCTGAACGTTCTGTGCATGAGCAGCCACCTATACAAACGAACAATGAAATTATGGACAGAACTGACGTGTATCAAATAATACCCGGCTGTTGAAGAAGCATGCGCAAGTTGTGAAAATGTTAATAGAGCTTCGTATTCGTCTCGTTAAAATAGTTTGATATTGTAAACATTTCAAAACTCACAAATGTTTACATTCATCATCATCGATGCGCAAATTTGGGATCAAAATACTGTTAAATAATCTTTCATGAGTACCTGAAACTTGGGGCGACTAAAATATATGACGTCATAAACGTATAGGAGTCTTGTTAGTGTAAACGCGCTTTAGAACTAGAGTGTTTGATTGTTCTTGAGTACGAAGCTACAGAATGGGCTATCTACATGGGCGTCCACAGGGTGGGAGGAGGGGGGCATTTACCCCCCCGGAAAAATGAGAAACATAATTCTTTCTGTATTCATGCACCATATGTATATAAACATTTTTTTTTCACTTCCCAATTTCACACTGCTTTGTTCCCTCCCGGAAAAATATGGAAACCCGGTTTTTAGCGTTATAAGTTTAAATAATTACCGCTGTGCCGCCACCTAGTGGCAGTACTAGAATGACGTCGAAATAAACCTTACATCTTACCCAAAAATACTAGATTTCTTTAAAATATAAATGACATTCACCTACAGTATTTCTATTATTTTTAACTTCAAACGCCAGTAGTATGTTGTCTGGTGATTTTATAGGGGTCGTAAATTTTGGTTACCCCGTTGGATTCGGTCCCAATCTCTAATGCTGGGAGGGGAGAGCACCCATTTCGGTCCCCCATAAATGTCGCCAGGTTTATAAGCCCTGAATTGAGCTTTTCGTCAAAAATAGTGACTCACTGTAAAGAGGAAAATATTTTAAACTTAAATTGGAAGCTGAAGATAATTGGTGGAAAAAAACAACCGAAGTTAACGTGAAAATAGAAGGTCATGTAAGTTGGTCATTAAGCTTCAAATTTCACATTTATTTTACTTGTGATTTCCTATCATGTCTTGTGCAACTAATTTACACTCTCAGTGAGTCATTTCCAACTTTAACCCGCCCTCTCATCCCAAACACACGCTCGCGTAAATTAAGGGGGGACCCAGTAAAGAGATGACTTAAACATGAAGCATTACACAGGATCAAACAGTGCATGTAGCGTATTTTCCGTTCTGTTCGCGAAACAAATTACTGCACAAAGAACCAGTTAATGAACATCAAACTACTGTGTGTAAAATCTAGACACAGGAGTAGGAGACGAACTCTAGCAGGTAATCGGAATTGATCAACTAAAGTAAACTATGTAAACCAGAACGAAAACAATTAACTAATAAATTAATGAAGTCGTTTTTATATAACAAAATGGTTAAAAGTTCTTAATGTCATAAATCAATGCACAGTAAATCTATAATCATTAGAATGCATTGAAGCAACACTTGGGCATCTTCGCTGATAACGATGTTATCGGCCATAATCCCACTAATATTTAGTTTAAGATAGTTATGTTAATCCTAAATTAACGTGCTAAGCTTAGAATGAAAAATGTTTTTCAGAAATATAAAAATAAAATTATTTTACGCATCATAACCATTCAGTTTTAATGAAACTAACTAACTATAATAATAATAATATATTTGTAGTATTTCACATCTAACAATAAATACTCATGGAAGTCACAAAAAGGACAACATTTATAAACAAAACATACTAACCGTAAATCAGAGAATTGACGAATGTTTAGATACTTTTCCCCCAACAACACGACACTAGTATAAACAAATATAATTTTAATCCTCCAAACGAATGTGAGCATTGAATGAAAATCAATATTTCTCGACTGCTAATGCGTGGTTTTAATTAGTTTGAAAATGTTTTGATGTTTAAAACTATAATAAAACATTGCTTCACCACCTTTTGATGTTTAAAACTATAATGTAACATTGATTCACCATCTTTTGATGTTTAAAACTATAATGTAACATTGATTCACCATCTTTTGATGTTTAAAACTATAATGTAACATTGATTCACCATCTTTT
>NW_013676467.1:13368-16774 GCF_000517525.1 Limulus polyphemus
GAAATATTGTAAACAACTTTTACAAGGAAGTATTGTAAACAACTTTTACAAGGAAGTATTGTAAACAACTTTTACAAGGAAGTATTGTAAACAACTTTTACAAGGAAGTATTGTGAACAACTTTTACTAGGAAATATTGTAAACAACTTTTACTAGGAAGTATTGTAACAACTTTTACAAGGAAGTATTGTAAACAACTTTTACAAGGAAGTATTGTAAATAACTTTTACAAGGAAGTATTGTAAACAACTTTTACAAGGAAGTATTGTAAATAACTTTTACAAGGAAGTATTGTAAACAACTTTTACAAGGAAGTATTGTAAACAACTTTTACTAGGAAATATTGACAATACTTCCTTGTAAAAGTTGTTTAGTAAAAGTTGTTTACAATACTTCCTTGTAAAAGTTGTTTCATTATTAGTCTCGAAGTGGGTTCCTTGTCATCGAATTATAATAGATAGTTTTAAAGTACGCCTCTTGTTTCAGCGTTTCTGAACCTTTTCGATAGTAAGAACCAGCTTGCTGCCGATCTAAACTGTCGTGGACCATTAAGATACAAGTACAACGAAAAACCATTACAATTTACTTATGAATGTTCTATCAGGTTTGTTCGTTTTTGTTTGCTTTCGTGAAATTTCACGGACCTCTAAGGTGGTGAAGAAACACTATCTTAAATGGTTAACTTCGATGACTTAATAACGCATGCTCGTTCGATCGTTTCCTTATTTGTGGCCCCCCAGTGGCACAGCGGTATGTCTGCGGACTTACAATGCTAGAATCCAGGTTTCGATACCTGTGGTGGGCAGAGCACAGATAGCCCATTGTGTAGCTTTGTGCTTAATTACAAACAAACAAACCTTATTTGTGTCAAAGTTAGTTGCCGCCGTCCCTCATTTTGAACTGCCAACTACAGGGAAGGCAACCGGTCGGCAGCACTCACCGCGGTATAATCATTCGTGCCTTTACAGTCATATTACCCTCACATACTGTTTTATGTGCTGATAGTTCTATCAGTTTATGTGTAAATGTGAAAGACGAAAAACTCTTTATCAAGAAATAACAGTTTAATTAACAAAATAAAGCAACTTGTAGAATGTTGGTAACAACTGACAGAGAATTAATAAAACAACTAGAATAATGAAACATAGTAATTCACGATTTGTTTGTTATGAATTTCGCGCAAAGCTGCACGAGAGCTATCTGCACTGCCCCCCAGTGGCACAGCGGTATGTTTGCGGACTTACAACGCTAGAAACCGGGTGGTGGTGGGCAGAGCACAGATAGCCCATTGTGTAGCTTTGTGCTTAACTTCGAACAAACAATCTGCGCTAGTCCTCCCTAATCTAGCAGTGTAAGACTAGAGGGAAGGCAGCTAGCCATCACCACCCACCGCCAACTCTTGGGCTACTCTTTTGCCAACGAATAGTGCGAGTGGCCGTCACATTACCACGCCCCCACGGCTGAAAGGGCGAGCATGTTTGGTGGGACGGGGACTCGAACCTGCGACCCTCAGATTGCATTATGAAGTAGCAAAAAGAACAACATCTAAAGTGCTGACTGAAGCTATCTTAGATCCTATTATTATAAGCTATTTCAATAAAAGTCGAAATAGTTACATATTTATATGTTATATTTCAAATGAATATTTTATTAATCGATAGTTTATACAACTAAATTACAAACAAACAACTATGGTAATATTAAACGATAGTTTATACAATTCAATTGCAAAGAAACAACTATGGTAATATTGCGTGCGAAAGTATTGAGATTACTTGCTCAAATTTTAGTTAATTCTAGTTTTCCCCTCTTTGTTTCAATTTCATGTGAATAGTTTATTTTCCCATTACTGCCGCTTTTTATAAATGTTCTTTTTGAATTTTCCCCCGATGGGACAGCGGTATGCTTACGGACTTACAATGCTAAAATCCGGGGTTCGATTCCCCGCGGTGTACATAGCAGATAGCCCAACGTGTCTTTGGTCTAAAAAACAAGTAAACATCAACTTTTTGAATTTTAAATAAGAAATTAACGTCTAAGTGCTGCCATCTCTTGCCAATTTTAAGAGTTTGTAAAATTTTAAGAAGATGTGGTTTTTACGGTTTCATGCGGAAGTAGTGTCACCTGTACTAACAGTTGGTGACCATACATCCTGATTTACCATGACAGTTCCACTTTGAACCTCACTGTCACGACGTCCCGAAGAGATCTTTCGGAACATAACAAATGTCACGATTTTAACTTAGCTTATTTTTATTTATTTTTGCTGTGGGCTCCAAGTTCAAAAAAAAACTTAGTATAGTACTACCTCATGATAACGCCATCGGTTATAACGCTTTTTCGGATATAACATTGTGGAAACGGGCAGTCCAGAGTGCAAAGCCCAGAAATGTGAATATCGAGTTCATATTTCAACTTGATATTGGGATGTTTGAAACAGAGAAAAAGTGTTATCGATATAGTGTTTGTAAAGGACAGGTTGAAAGTCACACGGGCACTTTTCTAGTCACTTGCATTCATGGTAGAATAAAAAAAATATTGGTTATCGTTGAACCCAACTGGGTTCTATCTATGTAGTCATAAACGACGTCATTAACCCCCTCTCCACCTTTATTGTTCTCAGATGCACATGCTCGCGACGCAGGGGCGTTTTTAATACTTCCAAGTACTCGGTGCAATTTTCGTAAGGGGGCGAAGATACAATAAATAAATAGTTTTCCTATATACAATATATATGTAAATAAATATATATATAAAGCAATTTTGAGGAAACACCTTACAGTCTGTTCTTTGTTATATCACTAGGGGGCCCGCAGTAAGAGGGGCTCGTCGGTGCATTGCATTGACGTTAAAAACGCCCCTGTGACCCGACAGTAGTGATATAATGTGGCAGTATTCTAATCTACGTTTTGGCTATTACTATAGTAACTGGAGACGAAAAAAATATCAAATATAACCAACATCAAAGTAAAGTGTGATATTAAATAATTGTGAAGAATATAAATGACACCCTGCTGGCCTTTTGCAATTAATCACCAGTCACATGATCAGTAAAAAATGTGATGTTCCCAGATATTGCTCCTATTTGTATTGAATATTAAACTTTTAGGCCTAGACTGATCTGTCATGTGGCGACAGTTATCAGGGTCTTGGTTTGATAATCTAACATTTATGGTCACATTGAACCAGTAAAACGTGTAGACATTCGACAAAATATGCAGAGTGTGTTATTTCAAGCAACTGTCTAAAACTAAAGACTATCGAATTCATAATGTAAAAGTTGTTTACAATACTTCCTTGTAAAAGTTGTTTACAATACTTCCTTGTAAAAGTTGTTCACAATACTTCCTTCCTTGGAGACGGCTTGAATGGATAATGAAGAAAAACTTTAATATAAGTTTAACAT
>NW_013676468.1:0-10248 GCF_000517525.1 Limulus polyphemus
TATACATATATTCATATATAATCAATAACAGTCGGTTTTCCAAATTTCATTCTTAACCTAATGTTGATCTAAGGAGGTCGAAACGTTGTTACTTGTTTTGTGTTTTTAAATAATTTTTTTTAATACCAATACCAGCGGTCTCTACTATATGTATATATCTAATACGTTATACTTAAAGTAAGAAATAAAACGAATTCAACTTTGGATGGTATTTCAAGAGCTGAGAGTGTTTAAGAGGTTTTTTTTTTGTCGTATTTTAGATGTCAGGATGTTTGACCTGAATTGGGAATAAGTGCCTGTTCTCCCAAAACTCGGAAAATTCTTATCGAACTGTTATTGTTCTGCTATTATGCCCCAAATGTAGCAAAAGTGAGTCCCGGGATGATAACAATAATAAAAAGGCACACAAAAAAACCGTTTCTTTTTATTATTTGGGAGTGGCTGGCCCACCAAGTAGAAGCTAACTCATGGTTGGATCTAAGCTGCCAAGTGGACTTTACGAGCTGTGACAGGCTTGGCCAATTATGACAACTAAGACTGGTGAATGTAATGGACGATTAGTTAGTCCTGATACTCGAGTACTTTCTCACTACCTGAAAGCTCACCGAGAATGTTTGGTTGAGAAGGATTGCAATGATACCGAGATACGTCAGTAAAAGTTGCTGTTGACGAAAACGTCCCCTTCTTGTTTTGTTGTTTTTTTTTATCCTCCTGGGAGTAGCCAGCTACGAGAAACCTAGCAACAGGAGGGAAATTATAAAAAAAAAGTAATGTTGTAATGTGTCCTCGTCTTTTTTTAAAATGGCTCAAACTCAAATCAAATTTTTCCGTTTTCTGTGAAAGAACAACTGATTGAGTTTGATCTTTATATAAACTACTCCACTCTGCACACAGAATTATTAAATACACAAGTTGTTGGACATTCAAATTCTTTCACTAAAATGGTTAAGTAACTTTCCATTGAAAGTAAACCTTAGTTAACAAGTGCAGAAAGCTCTAACAATCCGAATGTGGCTTGGTGGTTAAAGTTCAGGGCTTCTGATCGGAAGATCCAAGGTTTTGGTTCACGATACGTCGTAGAATGTGCCCTGCACGTTCAGATGTGACAGTCAGTTCCGTTATTTGTTTCAGAATAGCCGTGTATGCGGCGGGTGCTACTCACTGATTTCCTTCCTTTTGTCAACGGTCCAAAGTTAGGGACGATTATGATCGAACCTTGTGGTCTCTGACCTGACCATTTAACCCAAGTATCGCAGTCAGGTGCCGTACAGGTTGAAAATACCAATGTCAGTACTCTTTTTTTCTAACACTGGCTGAAGTGATTTAGACTCAAGCTATACCATCTTTATGGTGATTCTGTTTAACTTTAAATATCTATTTTTCAGTATCTCCAGATATATAGCTGAAGATAACCAGTTCATCTACTTTAAGTGCACAACTATAAACAGCAATGTGTCATTGTTTCTGGTGTCTTTAACAGTTTACTTTCGACTATTTTCTCACGTTGTCCTGAGTTACTGCGGGAAAGGTGTCATAAAATCTCTGACAAGTGGGCTAGAACAGCCAAACGTCAAGGTCGACTTGAATAACGAATGATAAAAACCTTATCTTGCGAGAGGGGGGGGGGCACTAAAATGGGCAAAAGAGGAGGAGGTGGAGAGAAAAAACCGAAGTTGACGACAAAGAGAATTTCACAAATTTCTGAAAGTTATTTTTTTCTGTTAGTAAGATAGAATGAATCAATAAATATTCTTTCCCAATGATATACTTTCCTCTTCGTTCTTTTCTCGTGCTTTCAATTTGTTTTGTATGTTGACTTGATAAATATACAGTATAATTATTATTTTTAACTTTAAGCCTACTTACAAAGTACTAGGTTTTTAAACTCAAATGCGTTTGTTATTAAAACGCGTCCTAAGATATCGACAAAGTACAAGGTTTTTAAACTCAAACGCGTTTGTTATTAAAACGCGTCCTAAGATATCGTTTCGTCTTAAGTACTTTAGTTTATTGTTTTGTACGTTTTCACGTATAATTGGTGCATATTTTATGGGTTTTTTTACCATGATTTGTCAAATTGTATGTCGTTTCTTTTTTTTTTTTTGAAAAATAAATTATTGATTTTACCTGAAGTGTTTTTGTGTAATAACGAGTTGGATCAAAATATGGGCGTTTGGCAGTATGACGTAACAGAAAGTCTCGTTTTTGGGCACGTGTCAGTCAACAACTGTGTGACTAAACTCGGTTTCAACATTCAACGTTTACTTTATCATTAATAGAATGTATCATGGCGCAATAATACTGCGCAGTAATACTGCGCAAAAACAACTGGCAATCGGAAAAAGTATTTCCGGGAAACATTCATTAAGCACTGTTTCACTATTTATCTCGGTGTTCTTTGTTTTTCTTTCTGTCTAGATCGTCATGGCTCAAATTGAAAGTCGTATAAAAACGTAAGGTTTCAGAGAAGAATGATTGACACACGACGTTTGATTTTATCTTATTGTGCGCAGGTGTCTCGAAGTATTGTACTTAGCTGATAAGTTACAAATAAATACTACATTTAAAAGTTCACTAAATGACCTGGTTATAATATTAGGACACTCGATTCGCAATCTGAGGGCCGCGGGTTCGAATCCTGTCACCAAACATGCTCTCTCTTTCAGACGTGGAGGCGTTATAACATTGCGTTCAATCCCACTATTCTTTGGAACAGAGTAGCACAAAAGTTGGCGGTGGGTGGTGTTGAATAGCTTCCTTCCCCCTAGCTTATCACTTCAACATTAGGAACGGTTAGCGCATATTGCTCTCTGGTATCTTTGCGCAAAATTCAAAACAAACAAATCAGTAAAAACACGCTCCGTACTTTGAGGCTGTTGGTGCGTTATAAGAGCGACAGTCAAATCCCACCATTTTAGTTGGAAAAGAGTTGGCGGTGGGTGCTATTTGAAAAGCAGCTGCCTTCCCTCTAGTCTAAATCATTGTGTAATTTGTGTAAACATTCCGAAACGACGAAACCAACAAATCTAACAGTATAACTAGTCACGTTAAAATGCTTTTATGAAAAGGGGGATATTTTCACGCAAGAAGTACAGGTAGTTTTTCGTAAATAATATGAATACTCTTGACGAACTTTACAGACCATTCATACTAGTAAACTGACAAACAAAGATTTATAAGCATAGTGCCACACTTATACCTGAAAATAACAGACCACTATTCTGTCGAAACATGTAGCATGTTCCCTAAAATAAAACTATTTCATTTTTTTTACAACAACAATTTATTGTTGTTGTTTTAGCGCAAGGCTACAAAATCGCAAGGGAATCGAATCCCGGATTTTAATGTCGTAAGTCCGTAAACTTACAGCTGACCCACCAGGGGGACGTGTATTAAAGCACGTGACACGAGGAAAACACACATTTAACTTTCAAACAGTTTTTCTTCTCTAATTATGTACTGGTTATTGTTTTCGTCAAGTTACCAGCTTTATTTACAAAAATATTACTAGATATTATGATAAGTTGAATTAAAATTGGGTTAAAGGGCTCAATAAGTGCCGAAGTATGCCATTAAACTGACAAAATATTACTAGATATTATGATAAGTTGAATTGAAATTGGGTTAAAGAGCTCAGTAAGTGCCGAAGTATGACATTAAACTGACAAAAAAAGTCAGTTTAATGTCATACTTCGGCACTTATTGAGCTCTTTAACCCAATTTTAATTCAACTTATCATAATATCTAGTAATATTTTGTCAGTTTAATGTCATACTTCGGCACTTATTGAGCCCTTTAACCCAATTTTAATTCAAGTTATCATAATATCTAGTAATATTTTGTCAGTTTAATGTCATACATCGGCACTTATTGAGCCCTTTAACCCAATTTTAATTCAACTTATCATAATATCTAGTAATATTTTGGCAGTTTAATGTCATACTTCGGCACTTATTGAGCTCTTTAACCCAATTTTAATTCAACTTATCATAATATCTAGTAAATCTTCCTCACTCTCCGTCCCCCTCACAACACTAAAATCCTAGGAACAGTAGCACGAGATTTCCAGAAATTCCTGAGTATATGATAAGCAACATTTTTTATCATTATAGCTGACCGACCTAAATTTTTTGAAGCTCTGGTTTTAATAACATTGTATTACGTGATAAACTTAAGTTATGATGAAATTTGATACTATTAATAGCGTGTGGCACAACGGTTAACATTTCAGACTGCATACCGAAGGGTCTGAAGTTCGAGACGCGGAAAACGCTCCGAACTTTCAGCTGTGGGCGCTGTATAAAAGTTTCAATAAATCGCGTTATTGATTCAAAGCGTCGCGCAAAGCACTTGGAACGGAGGTTACTGCTAGCTGGCTTTCCTCTGGTCAGTAGTTCAAAATTAGGGACTGTTATATCTGAATCCTAGGGGTCTCGAACATCGCTCTTTGGGCCACGCAATTAGAGTGGAAAAATCCCATTTTCAAACTCTGTATTTTATTAGAGTTTAAGTAGGAATCAGATTTCTATTCCAGTAGATTCCAGTAAAAATCATGAATAGATAAAAAAACGGTTGGATGTTAAAAATGATACTTGATTTTTATTTTCTTATTGGATCTCGTCTGTAATGTGATTAACTTACCTCAAATAATTGGTTGTTGTGAAAGACCAACCGCTATTCAAGGTAGTCTTAAATCGGGCGTAACCAATCCTGACTACTGTTACTTTGAAACAAGATGATACCATGCACATCTTTAATAATATAACAAGACAACCAGACACATTTATTTCTTTTAAATCGTAATTCACAGGAAACCCGAAGAATACAAAAAAACACAATAGAAACACTGTGTGACAAGAAATGGAAGCACGTAATGGCTTAGTATATCCATCACGAGGACAGAGTGCAGTAGTATCCTTCCACGCACTATATTTTCAATCTCCATCGTAAATTATTGTTGTTGTTTTTTTTCTTTGTTTCTTAACAATGCGCTTCGTATAAAAGTTATAACAAAACGAGTAGTATCCTTCCACGCACTATATTTTAAATCTCCATCGTAAATTATTGTTGTTGTTTTTTTTTTCTTTGTTTCTTAACAATGCGCTTCGTATAAAAGTTATAACAAAACTTTTTGTCTTGTATCTACTCCCGCATTTCTCTAAAGAATCCAAACAGCAAAGAAATGTGGGAACTAAATTTTTTCTGGAACGAGAAGAAATAAAGTGTGTTTGTGTATTTGGCTTACAAAAAAAAAAATCAGTAAGTGGGGGAACGTTTCTGTTAATCGAAGTCATTGTTGAAACCCACTAATTTCTCTGTTAGAAATCAGTAACTGAGGGAACGTTTCTGTTAACCGAAGTCATTGTTGAAACCTACTAATTTCTCTGTTAAAAATCAGTAAGTGAGGGAACGTTTCTGTTTACCGGAATCATTGTTGAAACCTACTAATTATTCTTTCACGCCTGTCAGTAATTTCTGTAGACATTTGTATAAAACATCAATAATTAAGAGATTTTTATTAACTCCGAGTCATTGTTCACGACTATAAGTTATTATTTGTGTTAGACATCAATAAAGAAGGAACATTTTTCACGTTGATCAATATTTCATACACTATTTAAGAAGAGAAAGGGATTTCCAAGAGAAAAACAAACGATTCTTTTCATCATTGTCCAATTTTTCTTTACTTAGTAGTAATGCCCTAGTTTGGTACTATAAAAAGTTAATCAGACCTGACTGAGGGCTCAACGAATTTCATTAACGTGTTACTCACTTTGCTAGAAACACGACACTACAAACAACTCGAGACCCCGCCGCTGTTGACTCTGACTCAGCACCCACGCCTGCTTTCCTACAGAATATGAATAATTTTATTGAGAGTTCTTTATTGGGGTCGTGCCCGCCATAATTGGGTGATTATCTGTGACAGTAACTAGCTGTGGGACCAGTTGCAGGGAAGGCGGCATCCAGGGAAGACTGGGAACTTAGGGACCATCTCATATTATCGAGGGCTCGAATGTGAACAAAATAAATTATTAACACGATGTTTATTTTATTTTTTCTTTAATATTACTGTTTAGGAGTTAAAAAGACAAACGTTAATTCAGAAATCGTACTAATTTGTTGTATCGTTCTCGTACAATTGCCGTATTTTTCAAAATCGTCGGATCACCCCGACACAACTCGTAAGCTAGCGGGTGTAACGATCGATACAACGCGGGAAACAGAGCGAGCCACAGACGCATGTTCTGCAGGTTATGGTGGCAGGATTGGAGGAATTATCAATATGAATACCACATGCTATCTGAGATTAATGTGTGCTGTTCCCACCTTCGCACAACCTTATGACGAGTATGACATCTCCGGGCGTGTGTTGGCGATTATGAAGCCGCACTGATTGGCGAAGCGAAGCGAAGCTCCCGGATATATGAATCGCTGGCCGTCGAGTCGGGCCTTGCACGTTGTACATCACCTCGTAAATTTAGTTTTCCTTCTGCTCATTTTGACGTATTTCATAACCGACCTAACTAAGTGTGCTGTTAACGCTGGAATATTCACTAACTATTTTGTGCTCCAAATCGCTTGTTGGTCCATAATTTTCTCGAGTACACGGTTGATAATAACACGAACCTTTTAAAGAAAATGTAAACAAAAATGTCACCAACATTACAATTAATCTCACTAATGCTGGAGCTTCTTACATATTTAGCATTAAAAAAAAACGGGTGTTTTTCAGCCAATTTGTTAATTCATTACAGCGTGATAACGGGGAAAAAAAAAGCACGAAATTACTGAGTATTGTGCAATATTAGGACCCCCCAGCGGGAGAGTATAAAAACATCTGTAATAAAATGAGCAAGATGTTGATGTAGAGTACAAAATATTACATATAAACTGTTATAGTTCATGAAAATAGTCCAGATTAAACTTTGCCAAAAAATGAAATGTGTACGGTTTTTTTTTTCCTCCGTTTGCTTATCTTGCACGAGATTTATGACATGCACGTGTCGCAGTGATAGGATCACGAGGGGCTCGTGGAAAGTTTTGTCATAAGTAACCCTATCAACTGAGCATTTGAAAACTGCATGACAAGAGATTTTTGTGGATAAAGACGATTGGTTGTCATCACCTTGTGACGAAGGTATTCTTAAGTCGTGACGTAAACATCGTTAAGATTTATCCGTATAATTCAGACATGATGGTATGAACCATTAAATATTTCTTTTTTTTAACCTTTCTGATTTTATTGAGTCTCCCAGTGATTGAAACGTTCATCGAATTTGTGGGGACCTCTAACGGCCGTGGAAAAAGCATGTATCACATTTTAATATTTCAGTATACACAAATGGTTTATTTGCAAGTATTTTCTGTCTAAGAAAATTAATTCTTTAATTGGACAGGTGGCGCTTTGAAATGAAGTTTGTTTTGTTTGTTTGTTTTTGAATTTCGCGCGAAGCTACGCGAGGGCTATCTGCGCTAGCCGTCCCTAATTTAGCAGTGTAAGACTAGAGGGAAGGCAGATAGTCATCACCACCCACCGCCAACTTTTGGGCTACTCTTCTACCAACGAATAGTGGGATTGACCACAGCAAACCAACTATGATGGACATAGGACCACAGTAAACCAACTATGATGGACATAGGACTACAGTAATGCTTCCTCGTGGATGTTTAGGACAACTTGCTGATGACATCAATGCTTCGAAAGAAACATGGGGGAGATTTCTGTGCATCTTAATAAAAGGGAAGTGATATAGAAAGAAAGTCCTCTTTCCCTCTTTTTCTTCCATTTAGTGAGTGTTGGTAACATTCTTGATTATGATGATGATAGGCTAAAGTGAATTCAAAAATATCAACAGGAAATAATCATATCGGTAAAATAAATTTGTTAGTGAGTACATAAATATATGAAAAGTGAATAACATTGATAAAAACAAGTAAGAGCTGAGTAAAGAGAGTATCTTTATGATCGTGTGATAACTAAGAATTGAATAGCTTTATCTTTATGGAGGAAGAGTCGAAGAAAGTGGACTGTTGTGGAGTAAATTAATACAGTCAGAAAGTTGTTTTCCCTGGTAAAACTATCAAAACTCAAACTAACATAAAATGAGGTGTTGTATTAAAATCTGCGAAATAGTGTAATTGTGCAACAATTTGAATGTCGAAGCTTCGATAAAAATTTACGTTACTAGTTACGTAACGTCTCACAATTAAACAGTCAGGGATTGTGAGGTTAATACCGATCATTGTCGCTTTCTTTGTCCACCCTGTCCATTAATCGGAGAGTCAGGGATTGTGAGGTTAATTCTGATCATTGTCGCTTTCTTTGTCTACCCTGTCCATTAATCGGAGAGTCAGGGATTGTGAGGTTAATACCGATCATTGTCGCTTTCTTTGTCCACCCTGTCCATTAATCGGAGAGTCAGGGATTGTGAGGTTAATACTGATCATTGTCGCTTTCTTTGTCCACCCTGTCCATTAATCGGAGAGTCAGGGATTGTGAGGTTAATTCTGATCATTGTCGCTTTCTTTGTCCGCCCTGTCCATCAATCGGAGAGTCAGGGATTGTGAGGTTAATACTGATCATTGTCGCTTTCTTTGTCCACCCTGTCCATCGATCGGAGAGTCAGGGATTGTGAGGTTAATACTGATCATTGTCGTTTTCTTTGTCTACCCTGTCCATCGATCGGAGAGTCAGGGATTGTGAGGTTAATACTGATCATTGTCGTTTTCTTTGTCTACTCTGTCCATTAATCGGAGAGTCAGGGATTGTGAGGTTAATACTGATCATTGTCGTTTTCTTTGTCCACCATGTCCATTAATCGGACAGTAAGGGGCTGTAAGGAGAGGTATCCCACTGGTCAGTATCGTTGCGTCTATCCTCTCAGTCAAATAATCCAAGCGATGTGGGTTGTGGGGATGGTGCCCTATAATACTGTACTCTTCATCATCGCTTTCCCTGTCTACCAAAAGTAGCTATTGGAATACATCTGTGTGGGTTTTGATGTTTTTAATTGTGATTATACAATACACGTGTATGTATTTATATGGTGGTATTAAAAGTCATTAAATATATAACTCAGTACCTGTTTTTCTATATCGTGATTTTACTTTTGATAATATGAGTAAACATCGACCGCGTGCCAAAGTAACCATCAGAAACCATTAATTCACTTTGTTTTTGCTTCATTGAATGAAATTTTTTTCCTGACGTGAAGTGAAACCTGCAGACTTATTCAGGCTAACTGGTGTCATGTTGACGTGTAACGGTGAAGACAAATATTTCGTGACTCGAGTTCCTGATCATATCTGCCAGTTGACATTGTGACATTTTCCTTCTTTGACATTAAAAGTACGCTCAAACTGTAGAATAACTAATTTTCACTAGATGTAAAAAAAAAAAAAAATGTACGAGTGTCATACTGAACTGACTTTTTGTTTTTTATTCCGGATTCCAGTGTGTAAAACCACGTGACCACTGAACAGACAGTTCATTGGTTCTTTACTACATTATAGATTAACCAACCAAGAGAAAGTTTTATGCAACATGAGTAGTGATGATTAATAGGTTCTTCATCTTCGCGAAAAATAGGTAAATTTGTGCTTCTGTTTATTGAATTTCGCGCAAAGCTACTCGAGCGCTATCTGCTCTAGCCGTCCCTAATTTGGAGGGGATAAACTAGAGGGAAGGCAACTAGTCAACACCACCAACTCGAGGATGTTCGGTGACGGGATTCGAACCTTCGATGTTCAGATTGCGAGTCGAGAGACCTAACCACCAGACAGTGGCAGACCATAGATAAGTAAATAAAGACAAAGAAACGTGGGTCACATCCTTTTATGCCACATATACACGATTCTTTTCTCCCACAACTGTTATGTCTTTATTTTGTTATTAGCCTATAGCCCGTCAAATTGACTTTACATTTCGTAGCTAAATGAAATAAATAAATTTTGAGAAATCAGGCTTGACCAACAAACAGGTGAAAAGTGCAGTCAAACGTCAGTAAATTCCTTTGTGAGCCAATCAAAATTAAGATCATCCCTGAAATGAATTCGTGACGTATTCATAGAATAATTATTAGTAAAAATCAGTTAGATTAACAACTTCTAATATATATATATAAATATATAAAAGCCAGTGCGTTTTGGTAACACATTGGCTTTTATGTCATGTTGCTCAGCAACAAAAGTATAACCTAATGTTGTTGTTAGTCTGTTTACTAAAAGTATAAAATGAAATGTATA
>NW_013676468.1:11174-12240 GCF_000517525.1 Limulus polyphemus
ATCTGTGGGTCGCGGGTTCGGATATAATGTGATATACTGTGTAGATAAACTACTATGGGATATACTCTGTAGGTAAACAACTTTGTGATATACTGTGTAGATAAACTACTATGGGATATACTCTGTAGGTAAACAACTGTGGGATATACTGGGTAGGTAAACAGCTGTGGGATATACCGTGTAGGTAAACAACTTGTGATATACTGTGTAGGTAAACAACTGGGGATATCCTGTGTAAGTAAACAACTTTGTGATATACTGTGTAGGTAAACAACTATGTGATATACTGTGTAGGTAAACAACTTGTGATATACTGTGTAGATAAACCACTGTGGGATATACTGTGTAGGTAAACAACTATGAGATATACTGTGTAGGTAAACAACTTGTGATATACTGTGTAGGTAAACAACTGGGGGATATCCTGTGTAGGTAAACAACTATGTGATATACTGTGTAGGTAAACAGCTTTGGGATATATTCTGCAGGTAAACAACTTGTGATATACTGTGTAGATAAACCACTGTGGGATATACTGTGTAGGTAAACAACTATGTGATATGCTCTGTAGGTACACAACTGTGGGATATAATACTCTGTGGGTATTTGTTTATTTGAAGTTAAGCACAAAGTTACACTATAGGTATATATGTTGTGGTATCCGCGGGTATCGAAACCTGATGTTTAGCGTTATAAGCACAGACTTACCTCTGAGGTTTATGGGTAAGCAGCTATAGAATATTCTGTACAGGTAAACAGTTAAGATAGACTTTGTACGGAAGGTTGACTCAGTATGCTAACAATTATGATTTACTTTCATTATATAAACATCTGTGAATTCCACATTGTGGAATAGCCTATCTGTTCTCTGTCCACCACGGGCATAGAAACCTGATTTTTTAGCGTGATCAGCTCTCATAATGATCGCTGAACCAAATGAATGATGAGAAGAAAAAAAATCGTCTCGAAAGCTCTAAATTTAAAAATGAAAAAGTGATGTAACCATAAAAAAGATATAAAGAGAAATATTTTTTAATTGGCTACTAAATAAGTTTTCGCGTGTGAG
>NW_013676468.1:12774-15490 GCF_000517525.1 Limulus polyphemus
GGTAAACGACTATGTGATATGCTCTGTAGGTACACAACTGTGGGATATAATACTCTGTGGGTATTTGTTTATTTGAAGTTAAGCACAAAGTTACACTATAGGTATATATGTTGTGGTATCCACGGGTATCGAAACCTGATGTTTAGCGTTATAAGCACAGACTTACCTCTGAGGTTTATGGGTAAGCAGCTGTAGAATATCTATATACTGTACAGGTGAACAGTTAAGATAGACTTTGTACGGAAGGTTGACTCAGTATGCAAACAATTATGATTTACTTTCATTATATAAACATCTGTGAATTCCACATTGTGGAATAGCCTATAGCCTACCTGTTCTCTGTCCACCACGGGCATAGAAACCTGATTTTTTAGCATGATCAGCTCTCATAATGATCGCTGAATCAAATGAATGATGAGAAGAAGAAAAATCGTCTCGAAAGCTCTAAATTTAAAAATGAAAAAGTGATGTAACCATGAAAAAAGATATAAAGAAAAACATGCCTGGTTTATTTTTAAACTTCAAGGGATGAATAGGTTCTTTACGTCGTAAATAGAAGCTTAATTTTATACTCTAAGGTCAACGAATGTTACCTTACCTATCAGATTAATTGGTTAAGACCGATGGTTAACTTGTCATTAACTGCTCTCAGGAGTACCAATCTATACATTTTTTTGGAAATATCTGTTGTGTCCACCGCGGGGAATCAAACCCTGGATTTTAGCGTTGTAAGTCTATATCCATACCGATGTCCAACCTTGGGACCCAGTCAATATGTTCTGTAATTATAACTTGAAAACATAATTAGACAGACCAGGTAGATTCAATATGAGCTCAGAATAGGAAGTCTTACAGTTTTTGGTCAATAAATAAAGGTAATATTTGAGTTTTTTTTGGAGAGATGTGGTAGCTTTCGCTCATTAGGAATTCAAGTTTTTGGCTTTTGGTAACTGTTGGTTAGTTATGTCTCCGATGGGTCCAAATATAAATTCAAATATTTCTTAATTGGCTACTAAAGAAGTTTTCGCGTGTGAGTTTTTCTTTTTTATGGAATAAAAAAAACCCACCAACAACAACAGTAAAGATTATCGGTGTACTCTGCCTATATTTGTAACTTGATTAAGTACAAATATGATGAACACATAGATTTATGTCGACTTAGCCCCCTAGCTATCTATGGGTCCCAGGAGAACGTCTATCATAAAGAGGCCGCCTCAGTGTTTACTCTTCCAATCTCAGGTTTAGGTTTTGTTATCAGTTAGTGTGTATTTAGCCAAAAGCCCGCAAGGAAATAAGCCTTTTTCACAATTTATCAGCAGCGTATGTCGAAAGTATAGCTCGTCATGGATTAGTTAGTGGTCATCCGTTTCCCTTTCATCTGACCACGTGGGCTACTATCTGACCACGTTGCGTGCTGCACAGTAGGCTTAACCTGTCATCTTCGTGTTTGGAAGCAAACAGATAGGATTCTCGTAGCTTGCTGAGTGTAAGCCAGAAATAAATCACCATCTTGGATTAGTGTCCAAACAGTATGACACGAGAAGAGACAAAAGATGGCTTACAGACGTATTGATTTGATGCGTATACTTGTAAGAGTTGTCGCACGATTTGTTCCCTGGTCGCTGTCACGTGACCCTATTATCCTCTTTGATCACTATCTCTTATAATCGGGAATGCCTTTTGAAGCCATATTTCTAACAAGTCCCCATGTTTCACACTTCACCCTGTGGTATTAGTTGTCTGATGCTGTCTTACTGAAATAGTTATGTTCAGCCAACACCACTAGATGACGTTGTCAGAACATCTGGTCCATAAACTTCAACCAGACAGGTCAATCTGTTCATTAGACAAACATATATTTCGAAATAAAAACCAACTGCTGTGATACTACAACATGCAACTAACCTATACAGGCATTGTATAGAAAGCCGAAATAACTTAAAACACTAGATGTCGCTGTAGTCATAGTTTTCTTTTTATCCTATCACACCTGTATATCAACTTAATAATAAAAAAAACAACTCGTACTCAATGCATAAGTATCACTACCTACGTGTGTGTGATAAAGCAGTCTTTGTATATATGTATATATAAAAAACACCCTATGGATGGTACGTTTTATGAGGATTCCTGGTTCACGGTCCGTTGCCGCAAAAACGAGCTCCGCACTTTGAGTACGTGGATGCCTTATATGATTGACTGTCAGATCCCACTATTCGATCAGACAAGGGTAGCTCTAGAGTTGGTGGTGGGCACTGTTGACTAATTACCTTCCCTCTAGTCTTTCAACTCAAAATTAAGGATGACTATGTGCAGTTAGCCCTTGGAATAGTTCTGCGGGCAAATTCAATTAGAATTAGGTGACGCTATAGAATTTGGTTTACCAAGCATAAGTGCCTCAATTACGTTTCGATATAAAATTAATAAATATTCCAACAACAGCAACAAGAAAAATTTAAACAATATTACACATAAGACTTTTCCAGTGTGTCTGGTTTGTGTTTACAGCCGTTTTAATTGTTGATCAGGTTTGACAGTGTCTTTCTTTGATATACGGTTTGTTTGTAATTATTAAAAAGGACAGCAGTTTGAATTTGGTTTAAGATATATTAGGCTACAAAAAATTTATAATTACTAGGTTTTTTCTTTTTTTTATCGACACTCACCCATTGTTTTCAATTTTTTCGAATATTAATTTATCGAATTATAGTATTTT
>NW_013676468.1:16375-17585 GCF_000517525.1 Limulus polyphemus
AATTGTGTACCAGTTTAACGTTGAATATTATTTATGATTTTAAATTCATTTACCGGTTTTAATCGACTTAGACCAGGATTTGAATTTCCTTAATTTTAGTTCTCCTGGCGTAGTATTGTTTAATACCGCTAGTGGCGCTGTGAGGGTTTGTTATTTAGACTGAAATGCGTCCTCTCAGCTCTTATTTATTAAAACTTATTGATATATATTTATAAAGGGGCGACTTGCTGGTTGGATCAATACAAACGTAATTCTTTTCTTTACACGATGTAGCTTTGTTCTAAACGACAAACAAACAAACGTTTGGAGACTTCAGAGTATAATGAACATCATAATGTCACAAAAGGCTTGGGGTAGGGGTCACGTAAGATTGACCTCGCGTGGGTTTCCCAGTTCAGCTGTGGCATAATACGACCTTCTTCCTTCTTTTGGAGGGGACTGTCAACCCTTATCGCCCCCCCCCCAAAAAAAAAACAAATAGCGCCTTTGAGTACAATGAACGACTGATAATTACCATACACTACTGGACAATATCTGAACAACAAACAGATATCAAAATCTATATCTCCAATGAAGAACAAAATATAAAATATTAATCACGTTATAATGGTATTAAATAGAATAAATAGTTATAGATAAAACTGGAGTCAGGTAAATATTGATTGGTATTAAACAGAATAAAGAGGTATTGATAAAACTGGAGTCAGGTAAATATTGACTGGTATTAAATAGAATAAAGAGGTATGGATAAAACTGGAGTCATGTAAATATTGATTGGTATTAAACAGAATAAAGAGGTATTGATAAAACTGGAGTCAGTTAAATATTGATTGGTATTAAATAGAATAAAGAGGTATTGATAAAACTGGAGTCAGGTAAATATTGATTGGTATTAAATAGAATAAAGAGGTATGGATAAAACTGGAGTCAGGTAAATATTGACTGGTATTAAATAGAATAAAGAGGTATGGATAAAACTGGAGTCATGTAAATATTGATTGGTATTAAGTAGAATAAAGAGGTATGGATAAAACTGGAGTCAGGTAAATATTGATTGGTATTAAATAGAATAAAGAGGTATAGATAAAACTGGAGTCAGGTAAATATTGATTGGTATTAAATAGAATAAAGAGGTATAGATAAAACTGGAGTCAGGTAAATATTGATTGGTATTAAATAGAATAAAGAGGTATAGATAAAACTGGAGTCA
>NW_013676469.1:0-15235 GCF_000517525.1 Limulus polyphemus
AGCAACAACTTGAGGAGATCGGGTGGTGCAGTTGGGTAGGCCTTGTGTGCCATACCTTCCAAGTCTTGTGCCAGCTCTTGCAGGCTCTCCCCCTATTAGCACGGATTCTCGTCCTAAATCTAGCCCTGTAGACTTCTGACTGATTCTGGGTTCCATAAGTGAGTTCCAGAGCCTCTACCAGTGCTCTATAGTTGTGTCTGTCGGCTGCTGTCAACTGTCCAAGTATTTCCAGTGGTTGTCCCTTCAAGCTCGTTGCCAGATATACAGCTTTCTACTCCTCTGTCCATCCATTCATCTCTGCCAGTAGGTCAAATTGTAATCACCATAACTAAACAGTGCACGATTGATGGTCAGCTCAAGTTACCTAACAGGTCAAAAGTGCCAGTGCTGATGGGAACATGTCACAAACATTGGGAGATGCCAACAAATCACAACATGCTAGTAGGTAAAGTCTATGTCAGGGACTAGAAAGAGAAAGTCCTACAAGACACTGGGTGCAGCAGTGAGATCCAATATAGTATATGATGACCAGGTGATGAGAAAGGTACATCTATTTGTGCTGATTGATGGGGTAGTGAGAAAGCTTCCCATAGCAATAATAAAATGGACACTACATATTATGTGGGAGATTTTAATGCCAAGTGTATGAAGGCACTCATCTAAGACTTGGTGACTACCAGGCAGTAGAAGTTTGGAGGAGCCAGACAGAAAGGAGAGTGATGAGGCATCTGCAGTCACCTAAAGAGCTCTTGAAAAGAAGTGTAAGCAAGACATCAAGCACCCGCAAGCCTCGAAAGGTGACATTTTTTATGTAGGTCTAAGGGAACTGTAGGAAGCACAGAAAAAATAAACCTTCACTGCGGAAACTTTGGTACAGTATCCGGGAGAAAGTTGAGCACAAGATAAAGGGTGAAAGGGACTTGCAGAATAGGGGGAACAGAAGGGAGTGCTGTACTGAACCTATCATGGCAGTACTACTGGAGAAGTTAAACAGATCATAGTATCAACAAAATACCAGACTCAAATGATGAAGATAGCTACTGAGTCGATTGTAGGAGGACACATTGGAATGAGGAAGATAGCAGACAGAATCAGCAGCAGAATCCATTGGCCGGGGGTCATCGTATATGTGAACAGTGTCAAATTTTGTATATAGGGGTTGGATTCTTTACAGTAGGTGCCTGTGACTTGTTGGCAATAAATGTCAACAATAAATGGACAGCACACAATCCACTTGTTTTTAAAATAATATATATTCAAATCAAGTCAAATGTATGTACAAAACTTCGTTACACTATTGGTTATTACAGTTGTAGCTAAAGCTTTTAATAATTCTCTTTTCTTGTCAAAAGTCCACACAAGCTGGTTCAGTTATTTTAGCTTTGACAAGACAAGTTATTATTTTTTATCTCTGTTGTTGCAATACCACTGTGAAACTCACCTTAGGTATTGTCTGTTATGGCTAAACTAACAATCATGGAATCTGACTTCACTTTCACTGACTTACTTTAACTTCTTTAGAAATCATCAGTCATGGCTAAACTGACAATCACTCAGTCTGGATCTATCTAATTATCTCTGACTTAACTTGCTTTCTTCCTTGCATTCTGTATCTGCACGTATTTATAACATGAAACAGAAAAATCTAGAAATTTATATCCCTTCAATGACAACAATATTACACACAACGGAAAACTTAGAAGGTTCGAGTAAAATTATGTCAACAGTATTACAAAAGTCTAGTACAACAATTAAACTGCATACACAACATACGACTTGTACCGAGTTACGTAACAAAATTTGTTATAACTATTGCTTTTTAAATAATTAACTTTTAACATTATTGTTATGAAAACAAAATACTCATTAAATATTAAACCAATAATTAAACTAAATGATAACTCTTGAACTAAACAGTCTTGTATATCCAACAACCAGATTCTGCAGGTCATGTGATATCTGTCAAAGGACATTACCTAGAGTGAAGGTAACCAAGGTGTCACTGGATAAGATGCCTCTCATGGAAGAGCTGTTCAGGAGAGTAGCTGTGGAGTTGATTAGATCAATAGTACCTGTTTCTGACAAGAGCAACTGGCATGTGCTGACAGTGGTTGACTATACAACACTTTACCCAGAGGCCATAGCATTACTAAAGATAGAGACAGATAGAGTAGCAGAAGCCCTCCTGGAAGTGTTCTGTGGAGTAGGCTTCCAAAAAGAAGTCTTGAGTGCATTTACCTCAGAACTGATGCAAGAGGTGTGCAGACTCATCAGAACTAGACAGCTCTTTACCACATCTGTACATGTCCAGATGGAACAGACTTTGTGAGAGAGTCAACAGAGCCTTAAAGAGCATGCTGAATAAGATGTGTCAGGAGAAACCACGTGACTGGGACAGGCAGTATTATTTCCTTACCAAGAAGCTTACCTACATCAAGTACAGAATTTTCACCTTTTGAGTTAATGTACAAAAGAACCATACGAGGTCCAATGCATATATTAAAAGAACTGTGTACAAGAGAAGAGTCAGAAGTGAGGAACACATACCAGTATGTATTAGACCTTAGAAACCGACTGGAGGTGACCTGTGAACTCACACGAGAAAGTTTGTATGTAGCTCAAGACAGTCATAAGCACTTCCATGACAAGAAGGCAAAGGATTGACACATGCTATAAGGTTGGATGGAAGGTCTTGGTTCTTCTACCAACAGACAACTACATACTCACCTTACAATGGAAAAGACCTTTTGAAATACTGGAAATGGTAAACAGAAGAAGAGGGAAGAAAACCTAACAGGTGCAGCTATTTAGGCACAGACATGGCCGTCTTTGATGCAGAACCAGGAGACAGTGACTTTTTCATGGAAAATGAAAGACTACTAGATCTCAGACCGCTAGGTGGAGATGGAAAATTCAAAGATGTCAACATAACTGAAGAACTGACTGGCAAACAGAAGAAAAACTACAAGATCTATTGTGCCAGTATGCAGATGTTTTCACAAATAGACCAGGAAAGAAGAACTATTCCAACACAAGACTGAGACTACAATCAGGGAACCAGTCAAGCTGAAGCCCTACCAGTACCAGATGCCTTGCATGATGAGAGACCAAGTCAAGCAAGAAGTCGAGGTAATGTTAAAACCTGAAATCACTGAGACTTCGAATTCAGCCTACAATTCACCAGTGGTAATTGTGAAGAAGAGGGATGACTCATGCTGCTTCTGCATAAATTTCTGGAAGTTGAATTTCGACTCCAAACCTATGGGAAACCCAAAGATTATCATGGCAAAACTAGATGGAGCCAAGTTATATTCCTAGATCAACCTCGGTAAAGCTTATTGGCAGATCCCAATGGAAATAAGATCTAAAGTGAAGACAGCCTTTTGGGCATCACATAGGTGCTAACAATTCAAGTCGATGTCATTTGGGTTATTAGATTCAGCAGTAATATTTAAACAAATGATGAGGAAGATGTTGCACAAAACCATCAACATCGAGTATTATGTGGGTGACATTTTGGCTTACACAGCCAGATGGGAAGACCACTTGAATAAACATAGAGAGCTGTTCGGGTGAGTGAAGACATCATGTCTAATCATCAGACCATCTAAGGGGTACATAAGCTCTTTTGTGCTGGATTTTGTTGGAAACAAGGTTGTTGACTGACAAATAGCCATGGCAGAGGAGAAGCTAACCTGCATAGATGATGCGCCAGCTCATACGACTAATTAAGTCAGGTTCTTCCTGCCTTTTTAGTCACTGATTTTTCAACCACATGATTATCCTAACATTTGAATCGAGTAACAATTCTACAATGCATTGAATATTTCGCATAATATCGTCAATAGTTTGAAAAGTAATACATTGGAAGCCTTTTCAGTTGTTGGTTTCTTGATGAAACCACTAAACGTAGCACATATACAATGTTCTTCACCTGATAGCTTGGAAAACAAGGAAATCAGATCAGTGATTGTCGTAATTGTTGATGATCAATTAATAGTTCCAAAATATATTTCACACATTCTGGTGCAAAGGATAACCATTTAGCTTAGAAAGTAAGGAATACTACATCCTTTCAATAAGTGATTACATGAACTAGCGACAATCTTAGCTGGTATTGATCAACCATTTCCATCTATTTCAACTGGGAGGTGAACGTTAGTTTTCATCTGTAAGTTAGAACCGATAGTCATTTCAATTTCTCGTGACTCTTCATGTCGTTCATCAAAGACTACCAGAATAATCTCATCAGCTTCTTTTTCTTCTTCAGAAGGGTCAGCAAAACTCCAGATGTCACTCTTGTTTCCTTCTTACTCAATGTTTGAACCTTTAGACTCCTAGTCACAGAAGAGCCTTTAGTGCCCTGAGTTGACTAGGAGTCTAAAGGTGTATGTGGTTTGTCAATGTGTTCTACATACATCTGGCATCTACTGTAACTCATATAAGAGTACTTATATGTTGAAGTATCAGGCACAGACCAATCCAACTGGATTAAATTTGTTTTCATGCTGCTGGTACATTCCACAATGACACTCAAGTGCCACATTGAAACATCCATTATTTCATCACTAAATCATGACAGTACTTTTAATGTGCTGCCTTCCCAAGTTTCAGTTGAGCAAACTTCTAACACTCTTTATGACACTGGTGGATTTCTAAGTGAACAGTTGACTGTTGAAGTTAACTCCCTGACCTGTGTGGATTTCTTCTGTTGCTATGAATTGTGCTATCCAATTCTTGGCAACTACTGTTTGTACTCGTGTATTAACTAAAAAACTTTGTCTCTCTTTCTCAAATAGTCATGAGCAATTAGTATATGCTCATGTTCCCATACTGTCTCTTCAAGTGGACCAGTGATGTTCAGGGCTATCCTCTGCAGAAGAAACCCACCAATTATCTGCTGAAGTTCCCTTCTTCTGGCTTGTTCTTCCTTAGTTTACATACGGCATACAATGCTCACAACAATGATGAATATTTTGACTAAAATGCCATCAGAAAAACTGATATCGAATGTTAACACAAGTGTGGGTTACAGCTTGGTGTCTTCAGTCTTTATATTGTGCAAAGTCTGGAGAAGGTTTTACAGTAGAACTATGTAGACCGCTAGATTCAGCACAGTCAGAGAACCATGTCTTGGTGGTTTATAATAATGGTGTAGCACACCTTTTGCACTTGTAACTCATCATACACGGTATATAAGTTATATGCATCTATATTTTACTCCTATATTAATGCTGGTTAGATTCACCTTGCTGTATAAAAATAGCAACAACATTATGTCAAGATCCTCCAGTTGCTCATCCTGGAATTTCTAAAGCATTAACTTTGGCATCCATCTATACATGGAGTTCTCTGGTAATGAATAATAGTTCTCTCTATGGCCTTAACTCTCACATGATATGCAGTATTAGAACATTTCATAACTTGATGCAATCTTTCCATGTGATGAGATAAGCATCTACATTTCCGTTCTGTGGGCCTGAGCATTAAACTATGATAAAATCATATTGCTGGAATATCATTATCCATTATGCTCTATTACTTCCTGTGGGTATTTAAAGTTTACAAGCCACTTCAGTGAAACGTGGTCCATTTGAAATGTGTTTGTTTGTTTGTTTTTCAATTTCGCGCAAAGCTACACGAGGGCTATCTGTGCTAGCCGTCCATAATATATCAGTGTCAGACTAGAGGGAAAGCAGGTAGTCATTACCACTCACCGCCAACTATTTTACCAATGAATAGTGGGATTGACCATCACATTATGACACCCCTACGGCTGAAAGCGCTAGCATATTTGGTGGGATGGGGATTCGAACTCGCGACCTGCAGATTGCGAGTCGAGCACCCTAACCGCCTGGCCATGACGGGCCCTTAAATTGTGAACTTTCTTACTTACATGTAGTAGTAGTGTAGCACGAAGACTATAACTGCAAACAACTCTGTCTGTCATTGTGCAATATCTGCATTCAGGAACTGTGGGCAAGCAACTAGCATGCACAATTACATCTTTCAACTGCGATAACACTGCTCTGACATCATTCACACTGGAATCCAGCAGCAACTCACAATCTGTATGGATAGGTTAGGAGTAGAGCTTTCACTAAAAAAGTCTTGGGAATTAGAATACTTGATTACATTTCTTGCTCTATCTAAAGTGTACCTTCTTTTACATGAAAGTCAAAAGTGATGCTACTATGTTCGAAAAGTTGGCCACAAATTGCACAGGCCTGCAATGGTTCTATTGTCTTAAACTTTTAACATGTTCTACACTAATTCCTGTATGCTGAATCAGAAAACGATATCCACGTTTCTCCATCACATACAGATTTTTCGCAAAACGTTATATGTACTTTTACACAAGTGAATCATTTTCATTAAAATCGGTTCATATCTTGATATGCTTAAAATGTTGACAACTACTGGCTATAGATTTCTTTAGACCAATCGCGACGTGAGAGTCTTGTCGTTTTAGACTCACGAGAAACTAACCACTAGTATATAAACGGTTAACAGGCCGCATGATGTGTCATTTTTGGATAGTATTTGTTTGTGTATGCACTTTGACATTAGTTTTTCTTTTCAATAACATTTATTCTTCGCTATGGCAACAAGAGATTGTGTAAATGACCCAAACATATTCTCTTATATTTGTGGTAAACTTGTTGTAAAGAAACAAGACAAAAACATTACAGTATTCGTCAAAAAAGTGTATTATGTGTATATTGGAATAAAGCTCGGGGACCAAGACATATCATAGGCTCTGCACAAAGCTTGCATCATTTGTGTCAAAGAGTTGAAACAATAGACTAAAGGTAGAAAAAGTCTGTGACTTTTGTTATTCCAAAGGTCTTGTGTGAGCCTAGAAACCACGGAGATGAATGCTATTTTTGCTCATGTAACGTGCTCATGTATCCGAACCTCAATCTAGTATAAGACCTGGTGCTCATGGACCTGATATACCTGTACTTACTCCACTGGACAGTCTTGATGCAGGTTCATCTAATTCTGAATCTGATGTCAACAGAAATAATGATAAAGATTGTTTTCAACAACTTTTCACACAAGGTGAACTTGATGATTTGGTGAGAGATTTGGGCTTCCAAAGGATTCTTCAGAAATTTTGGCGTCCAGACCTTGGGCTAAGAACTTACTTTCTCCAGGGACATCATTTTACTGGTACAGCAATCGTGAGAAAGAGTTTATACGTACTTTTCGCAAAAGGGTTTACTGGTTTATTGCAACAATGTTGCTGAATTAATATCAGTGCCAGGAGCTGCAGCTTATGAACCAAATGAGTGGCGATTGTTCTTTGATTCCTCCAAAAGAAGTCTAAAACGTGTCCTCCTTCACAATGGTAACATATATCCATCTGTTCCTATCGCTCATTCGGTTCACTTGTAGAAAATGTACGAAAATTTCGAACTTCTTCTTAATAAAGTCAAATGGCTGGCTACTTTGTGGAGACTTAAAAGTTATTTTTATGTTGTTGGACCAACCTTCCGATTATATAAAGTTTCCGTGTTTTTTTTTTGTGTGAATGGGACAACAGAGCATGGAATCAACACTGGATAAAGAAGCAATGGCCACGCAGAGTCAGCCTGATATCAGGATCGAAAAACATTGAATGTGAAAGTTTGAATGTCTCAAAGAAAGTCCTATTACCTCCACTTCACATAAAACTGGGCTTGATGAAGCCTTAGACAAAGATGGCGACTGTTTCAAGTATCTATGTGGACAATTCCCAGCTCTTTCAGGAGCAAAACTTAAAGAAGGGATTTTTGTTGGGTCTCAGATTAGAAAATTGACTTTTGGATGAACAGTTCGAAAGGGCAATGGGGAAAGTTGAAAGAAGCGTGGATTGCCTTTAAAGATGTTAATGACAAATTTTTAGGAAACAACAAGGACCCAAATTATGAAAATATTGTCAATAACATGCTCGATAAATTCAAAGAGTTGGGTTGTAATATGAGCTTAAAAGTTCATTTATTACATTCACATATTGACTATTTCCCTGAAAATCTCGATGCTGATCATTTAAACGAAATGCTCCAGACGCAATACATAAAAGAAAGACCACAACACATAGTTTGAGACTAAAAGATCTAGATTTCACAAAAAAATCAGGATGAATGAGAATGCATATTCGTTTGACATCTATGTTCGTACCCTTTCTCCAGTTTTTTTGTATTTTTGTTAACAAATATAATAAGAAGAAATGTTCATTGTGGTAAACGAAATAATAATTTGATCTCAGTAAGTTTTTTCTTTCCGAGTTGTAAAAAAATCCTTACATGATAGAGAAAAATGAATATTATTTTCGAAATCTGCGTAGCTGAATTATAGAAAATCCGCTATTAAAACCAAAACAACTTTTATGAAGTTTAAATTTACAGGCCTGTGTTATGAATAATATGATATGAAACCAAGGAAACTGTAAACTTTTCACATCATTAATTATGGAAGGTTATTTCTGACTGTAGCTATCTTAACTGAACCTGCCAGAACTCCATCTCTCTCCACGAGAAACTCCACCTCTCTTTACACAAGAGAAAAATATCCTTGTTTCAGTTTCAAGACTTTTATATTCACTTGAAAACCATTAACAGGTTCTGAGACACAAACTCAAAATTGTCACCAAACACCAAAAATAATCTTGATGCAGACCAGGCGTCTCTCCCATTGCAGTTCCTTTAGTACAAGTTCCATTATATTCTCAAATGTAGTCGGTGCATTACACAAAACAAATGGCAAGATGTGAGATTCATTAAATCTATTTCTGGTGCTAAAAGCAATTTTAGACCTGTTTTTTAATGCAGCTCAACTTTTCATTATCGAGATGCCAGTTCCAATGTGCTTAAATAATGAGAACATATTCAAATTCCGACATGAATTTGTCAATGTTAGAGAAAGGGCATCAATATGAATTATTTTGTTCACTCATCTAAAATCAACAAAGAACCTTGGTGTATCTTCCTTCTTCCTGAGAATTACAACTGGAGATGACTAAGCACTTTTCAAAGGTTATGCGACTCTGTCCTGCAACATCTACTGTATTTCAGTGCTCGTGACCTCCACAGTGCTTCAGGGAAGTGAGCATAGTGGTTTATTTATTAGATGTGTGTTTGTGTATCTATGTGATGATGCAGCATCTGGTCTCACAAATAATTTCAGCATATCCAACCAAGTAGTCACTGAGTTTCTTTTGCTAGAGTGTTTCCAAAGTTCTCAGACAACGACCTAGGATGTGTTGGTAACCATATATTTACTTTTGGTTGCAATGCAACACAAACATCTCAACATTACTGATAGTTTGGGTAACTTCTACTTTGCTTACCATGCTTACAATAATTTCACCCATCAACTGAATATTCAATCACCCGTAATTACAAATCAACACCAGGAATCCTCCCCTTGCCAGACAGATGACAGTCTGAGCTAATACTGCTTTCTTTCTGGGTGGGAAATAGTTTATTTCATGTACTACTTCTAGAGTAAACCAAAGAACATAACTCGCATACTTGGAAGTCCTGTTATTCTCTCATCTACCTACACTCATACAGTCCTCTGTTCCTGGGCTTGAACTGGTTGTCATTGGATGATGTTCCCATGGAACATAATTTCATTCATTGCATAGACAAAACTGAATGACAAGCTCTGTAGTAACTCCATGCCAAAAATATCAATTCCAGGTCTGAGATAAGAAATGACTAATTTCATTATGTGGGTGACATATCCTAGTCAGAGCCATAAATATGACTCTCCTCTAAAATTTATTCTATAGGAATTTGTGAGTAAGAAGCTGGAGTTCACTGGCTGTAGTGGTGGTCTCACTTAGAAGATTTGAAAAATTGCAAGATTCATTAGAGCTCTTCTTCTCCTGTGTCAACCAGGAACTCAACCTCTCACCCTTTTTTCCTTGCATATAATAAGCACCAACTAGCCCTGTCAGAGCTGAAATGAATGTTTAACTCTTCAGTTCAAGCTGTCCACTGTGCCCACTCAACCCAATGACTAAACACAACTTGGGCTCTGTAAGTTTTCTGGAGAATTTTCCATAGCATCCACCATTTGTTGCTGGTACTTCTAAGCCTGTTGGGCCACTTGTCCTGTCGACTCTGCTGATCAATAGAGTATGGCTATTGTACCTTATCAGTATTGGCTGAGCCATCAAATGAACCTGATAACCTTATCTTTGTTGTTGTTGGGTAAGGAATAGGCAGTGTACCAATAAATTCCCCACTATCTTGCAGGCAAATCACGCATATTGCTCCTCTCCAGGTAGAGGAAACATCCAGCCTTTTTTTACTAGTCACCAATAGTTTGGACTAAAGTTTCGTCCATGGTGTTCTGGCTGTCAACAGCCTAAGAATCTTATAGAGACCTCCCTACATGGTCTCAGACTCATCAGGTGCTAGCCCACATATATGATCCTCAGTCATCCATGCTTTCATTACACTGAACTTGATTTTCAGGAGAATACTTTGCTCCAGATGAATATAAGTCTTTGGTAGCAAGCAGAATGATTTTATGGACCATCACATCATCAGCAAAAGCCCTATGTCCATGACAGGACTTATCCTGGATCTGACACTTCTCTATTTCAACCTTCTCTCTTCAACAGCAAACTTTTCCTTTTAATTTTACGTCCAGAATAGCTCATTCTTTTGTAAAAGGATTCCTTTAAGCTTCTAGCTTAAGTGATCAAGCTAGGGCTAGTTGCGTATTGAGGGAAACAGAAACTGCGCAAAAATTCATGGGTCATGACACCAGAATTTCTCCTTCCTATCTACTTGTGCTATTTACGGTCAAAACTGATCTTCACCAGTGAAGGCATTGCGATCATTGACCATTTTAACATGGATCTATAACAATATTCTTTTGGGTAGTGTTGATATTTTCTACTATATAAAGCAAAACACACACAAATACAACTAGTAGAAGACAACTTCAAAGGATTCCCGATCCTTGTGTTGTGATAAATCTGTATTTAACCAGACTACATGAAAATTAGAAAAAACTAAATTAATAAATGATGGTATAAAACATATAACACGCTTGTATACTACAATTGTAGTGGCTGAGATCGTGTTTCAGACTGAATAAATGTTACATTAGTTGCTTAATCTATTCAACATCAGAGTTACCCAGAACGACTAGTACTTTCTATATAACTGGTTATTCTTAATGAAACATAAGAGGTCATTACCTCAACAGATTGCCTAACTGCCAGTAGAAAAGATAACCGTGTAACGTCACATACTACAGGTTATCGACCTTGCAGTCATTTCTCCCACGGGAAAACACAAGGTACTACTCTAGGTGAGTCACATAGAACAATAGGTAGCTAAAGTATAAACAAATTACTGACCTTTTTGACCAATGTGTTAAGTGACAACAAATTCTGAAAATTCCTGTACTAACAGAAGGAGTTAGAAAACACACGGTATGCTTATATGCAACAATTCTGATATTGTCGTCATAGTTTGTTTTATTAGTGCAAAGCTATACAATGGGCTATATGTGCTCTGTTAGATTGGTTTACACATTATATCTTGCAGTCAGTGTTAGTGTTATAGGGAGAAGGGGGCATTTGCCCACCCAAATTCTTTTCTAGCCCTCCCAGTTTCCCTCCAAAAAGTTAATCCTACATACATACACCAAATGTAATGTGTATGACAAAAAAAAACACGTTCCATGCGCACTACCCTTTTGCAGGATGTATTTTGTTTTTCTTGTATGCTAAAAGTCAACCAAATATATTCTATAATAATAGATGTTCCGTTTAACCCTACTTTTTATACAAATGGTACTACCGCACTAAATAATTATTTATTTAATTATATATTGCTCGAAAGAGCACAGAATAATAACATGCAAAAAGCAGAATATGTCCCATAACTATCATAATTTTTCTGGTTTTCTATCTATGCCACAAACGTCGTTAGAAATTAAGCAAAGCTGGTCGATATATTTCACGTGGGAACAAACAAAAATAAAACTGAAACCGAAACTATACATTGTCTATTGAGAAAGAAAAAGAAAAAAGTAGAATAACACGCCATTTCAAAAGTGGAACCCTCGGTTTTCTACTGGTTATACATAATATAGGATTAAAAGTAAGAGAAAACAATTCCAATTTCTAAAAGGGAAGTAAGAGCGGTCTGATTTTCTATTGAAAGCTCTGTAACTAGTTGAAATTGAAGGCTATAAATATTATGCTTTGCCTGTGCGATGACAATATTATACTGTTTTCTACAAAAGGGTTAAAAAGAGACCTAGGCCTGACTTTCTCAGAAACGTTAATAAATAAGGTCTTCAGACCAGTTTTGCGGTAAGCAGTTCTGACAAATACGGGCTTGTTGTGTACCGAATTATCTTTGACACTTTCACTTTGTGACTCAATGCTTCTTGCGAGGTTGTTCTTCAAGTTTCTATGTCAAAAGGTCGCGAGTATCTTTAAACAATACATTTTACTGTTTTTAATTATTAAATGATGTTGACGTTCTGCATGCATGTGTAGACACATCAATTCTTACTATTGAGAAAATGTATAACAGAAAATTTTGCAAAAACCTTCGTAAATCACAGGATCCCCAGAAAGATGAATCTATCCAAGAGATAGGTGGACCAAGCGAGAAGATCTGTAGGACTGAAGATGAAATAATCATATCTGAAGACCCGACAGAGGATAGACCATTGAACCAAAGAGGCAGTGTAGATACTTCTGATCAAGAACGTGAAGATATATTGGGTGAAACAGCTAGCATTGAAGAATTACACGAGCCAAGCACCAGAAGTGGAAAATCAACTCTACATAGGCCGGCTCTTGGAGTAGGTGGTCCAGTTGACAATGGACCAATTCTACGTGGTCTTAATGAGCTCTTCCACTTTCCAAAGAATCATGGACGAAAGTTCATACCTGAATGGTATAAAGCATATCATTCGCTTGATTAATTCGCATCTACTGACAAAGTTTACTGTTTTGTCTGTGGTCATTTTACAAGGTGAGCAAGCTTTTGTGTCTAAAGGTTTCAATACATAGAAAAAGTGCACCAGTGAATCTAAAAAATGACAATAAACTTATCAAACACAAGCAGCCCGATGCACATTTGAACAACATGTGAAAATTTAATGTATATTTAGAATCAAATCTTGCTGAGAAAACAGTAGCGGACCACATTAATGAATCTCACTAGCTCATTGTGGAAAAAAATAGGAATACAACAGAATACTTTCAGATACGTTGAGACTTACAGCTATCCCAAACATAGCTCAGAGGGGTCGTCGTTAAGGAGACACAGTTGAAAATAAAGGAAACTTTCTGGATATATCAAACTTCTTAAAGACTTATTCCAGATCTTAAATGAACACGTGTGGGAAGGACCTAAAATTCTAAATATATACACTACAGTGTACAAGATACCATTTTGGATATCCTCATTGACCACAGTGTACAAGATGATATTTTGGATATCCTCGATGATACAGTTTTGGACGAAATAATGGAAGCTTAATACTTTTCAATCTTAGTCGATGAAACTAGAGACCTGTCAATGAAACTAATAACCTGTCAATAAAACTAAAGACCTATCAATGAAACTGAAGACCTATCAATGAAATTAAAGACATATCAATGAAACTAAAGACATGTCAATGAAACTAAAGACATGTCAATGAAACTAAAGACCTGTCAATGAAACTCAAGACCTATCAATGAAACTAAAGACCTGTCAATGAAACTAAAGACCTATCAATGAAACTAAAGACCTATCCAAAAAAGTAGATGAGTTTGGTACTTTGGTGATTCAGAAGTTCATGAAGCATTTATTGATTTTGAAGTCACTGATAAACTCGACGCAGAATCGTATGCCAAATATATTCTGATTGGTCAAAGAAGTGATGGCACAACCACCATGCTCTGTGGTTTAACAGAAAATAAGACACTGTTTTCTTCAGTGTCTTAATTTGGTCATCGTAGAAATTGTGAAATATGTTATCTCTGCAGCTGACTTTTTCTGAATACTTTAGAGTTGCTATACTTTCTTAAGTAATGTTCATACACAGTGCATTGCTTTCCAAAGAAGAAATGACATGCACCTCAAACGAAAAGTCTCTAGAATTTAAAACAATGTCGGAAACACGATGGGCTTGCCAGGTGCATTCTTTAAATACAATTGTAGCGAGGTTTGATTTTTTATAAAATTTTAGTGGCGTGTTGAACTAAATGACAGCAATCCAGACAGTGCATTTAATATCCGATCCATTTTGGGGCAACTTGACCAAACATTCATATTGTTGCGTCAGCGAGGTCACGTGACATTATCACGCCACTCCTTCTCTCGAACCTTCGAGAGATTACTAGATATAGGGTAGGCTGGTATATATAAGATGGTCACAACGTGACGAAATAATGTGTGTGTAGGTAATGAGTAATTGAACTGCAGTCAGAGAGAGACGTATTGTTGAAGTTAACATTCGTTAGTTATAGTGTTTGTTTTAGCGCGAATATTGAAATTAAGTGTATCGTAAAGTTATATTCGGAAAGAATAAACCAGTTTTATTAAGTAAGGACTTGTATCGCTAAAGTTTCATCGGAACGAAGTTACGGAAAAACAATTTAACAAACGGAGACGTAACAGTGTTATATAATCTTTCAACTTTACAAAATTCAAATCTTTATTAATTTCTTCCATACGTAAGACTGTTGCGTCAGCTAGATCACGTGACTATTCTCACTTGGCTGACATTGAAGACCAATGCATATTAGGATTGGACTATCTACTACCGAGGAAGTGTGTAGTTAACTTCGATAAAATGACGATTGGAAACAACAAAGGCCAGACTCCAATAAGTGTTGCTACATCCATTGATCTGCATGTCACAGCACTTAAATCAACTACAATACCCCCTATGTCAGAGAAGATAATTTGGGGTAGGATAAAAGAACATCTCCATGGGAGCCCAATGCTTGTTGAGGCAGTGGAAGACCCATCCAGGCCAGCAGATTTGAAGATTGGAAGATCACTTGTGGCGGGTTGTCAAGTGGTACCTATAACAGTTGCCAATTTCTCTGAATATGAGCAGACACTTGGAGAAGGGGCATTGTTGGGTGTGTGCCAGGAGGTAGAGCCAGTCAATGTTAAAGCAAGGAATGCAACTGTGAAGAAAAGACATACATTTCCGGAATATTTGACTGACCTCTATAAGAAGAGCATAGTCCACTGTTATAGGTACC
>NW_013676470.1:0-3214 GCF_000517525.1 Limulus polyphemus
TTTGAAGGAAATGTTCGTTGTTGAAAAAATCTTTTAGAATTTACTACGACTAAAACCAACTTCATTTTCAACAACGAACATTTCCTTCAAATAGATGGTTTAAGTATGGGCAATCCTATTTCGCATACAATTTTTGCATAAAATCTTGAACAGAAAAGGTATTGCTAAATTTCTTGCAGTATAGTGGTATCGATACTTTAGCCTGACAGTGTGCAGAGTTCATCTTGGTACTTTGATTGACACTGCAATCCCCACAAATTTCTTAGAAACGTCTGCTACATATTCTCTATCACCTTGAAATTTAGTGTAACTGGCAGAAAGATGATAAACTGCCTGAATTTTTGCAAACACACCAAAAAAAAAAAGCTTTGTCTAGTGAGACAACATATTTCCACTTGTTACATAAGCCAGATACTACTCATACATCTTCAACAGTTGATCTTCTGTTCAGCTATGTAGTTTAGGAAAAATATGTGAGCATTACCCCTTGTTGCTTTTGGAAAATTATTTGAACATTACCTTGTGTTGCTTTTGAAGACCCAAAATTGTTTTAATCATGTTCATTACAAGTACAAGGACTCTTATTTTAGCTGCAATGGACCACCGTATTCTTGGGTTACTTTTGATGATAAGCTTTTATAATTTTCTTAACTACCTCAAGTGGGCAAACGTTAGCCAAGTTGTGGAGTAGCCTATTTTTTGTTGGTTTTTACAATCATCTTCCCTTGCTTTATCAATACTATTTATCACTATAGATACAGAAATGTTATGTCAAACATGCTTCTATAATCATGGAATAGGAGAATTTTGCATTGGATCAAAAATCCTTTAATCCAATCCTCCCAAAAGGAGTATGGCTTAGGCATCATCTACACTTGTAAATAACCAGATATAAATTTAATTGGAACAATACTGTCAGGGATTTTAACCCATATAGACACAGACCATAAAGATGTTCAAGGTAAGATAATTGGATAACCAAATTTCTACCATGAATCCTGAACAACTATAGCTCTTATAGAAACATATTTAGTGTATAATGGACAATTAACATACAATTATTATCAATTTCAGAGGTTAATGTTGTACTGACATATTTTAGAATGATATTGATATACTTTGCCTACCATATTCATGGCAAATGGACCAAATAAGTATAAATACAACTATTCTTCGTACAAGTCAACAGGTGTGCAATAAAAAATTGGAAGAAAAAATTGTTTCACAAGGGAATTTTTTCTTATGGGGAAGAAAGATAAAATATTCTTTTACCAAATTTCTCTGTCAGAAAAATAACACCCATTACCGCAAAGAACTTTGTGCATTCTGTTCTGAATATTTGGTGTGTTTTTTATTAAATATGAAAATATCTATATGAGATATTAGATTTTACGAGCTCATTGTTGTTCAACAAATTCAAGAATTTAAAATGTTTTATTAAACAGTAGCGAAAGTATCCGGCTTTGCTTGGATTATTAGGTTGTTGTTTTGTGTGTACTCTGAACCCATTTTAGCATAACATTATAACCAATATGACATAATATAACATAAAAGCTATTGTTGGAACGCATTGTTGCCAAAATGCACTGGCTTTTCTATACTTTAGAAGTTGTCATTTAAGGAACCACTTCTTTTCTATGTGATTTTTCGCTTGCTTGCCTCATTAAAAAAGATACACACGTGCTTGCGCGCACGCACGTGGATAATATAATTAATACCAAGATGCATACCCTCAGGGTCCACTTAGTTTGGGTGCAAAATTTCAGGTTCCTAGGTTTTCTCGTCTTGGAGCTATGGTGGTCACATACACACAGACATGCACGTGCACATGTGCGCGCGCATACACGTACGTGCGTGTCTGTATGTCACTTCTATTCGCTCGGATTATCAAGTTGATAAATTTTAGAAGACTATGTCATTGTGTGTATTTTTCAATCAATTGAGTCTCTAAATTGAGAAATCAACAATTTTTCAATTTTGTAGTTTATACATTTCATTTTATACTTTTAGTATATAGATTAACAACAATATTAGTTGCTAAGCAACATGACATAAAAGCCCTTGTTGGATTACATTGTTACCAAAACCCACTGGCTTTTCTATATAAGAGACCACTTCTTTAATGTGTGGTGTTTTGCTAGCTTCTCTCATTAAAAAGGTGCGAACACGCACGTGGATATCATAAATAATACCCAAGTACACACCCTCAGGGTCCACTTATTATGTGTGCAAAATTTAAGGTTTCTAGGTTCCTACTTCTTGAAGCAATCTATGGCAATCACATTTCTATGTGGTTTATTGCATAAAACGATGCGCACACGCACGCACGTAGACAAGTAATAATACATAGGTGCACAACCTCAGGGTCCACTTAGTAAGGGTGCAAAATTTCAGGTTTCTAGGTTCTTTCCTCTTGGAGTTATGACAGTCATACATACACAGACATGCACGTGCACATGCACACACGTGCATGTCTGTCTGTCTGTGATTTCGCTCGGGTTATTAGGTTGATGTATTCTAGTTTACTATTCTGAACCAATTTTAGCATAAAAGTATAACCTATATACTTTTGTTGCTAAGCAACATATAAAAACCATTCTTGTAGTGCATTGTTACAAAAATGCACTGGCTTTTCTATATACTAGAAGCTGTTATATAAGAAACCAATTCTTTTCTATGTGGCTTTTCGCGAGCTTGCCTCATTAAAAAGAACCACACGCGCATGCACGCACACACGTGGATATCATAAATAATACCCAAGTACACACCCTCAGGGTCCACTTAGTATGGGTGCAAATTTTCAGGCCTCTAGATTCTTTGCTCTTGGAGCTATGGTGGTCACATATCTTTTATATGGTTTTTCTCTTGCTCACCTTACAAAAAGATGCTCACGCGCACGCACGTGAATATATTATAACACCTAGGCGCACACCCTCAGGGTCCACTTAGTATGGGTGCAAATTTTCAGGCCTCTAGATTCTTTGCTCTTGGAGCTATGGTGGTCACATATCTTTTATATGGTTTTTCTCTTGCTCACCTTACAAAAAGATGCTCACGCGCACGCACGTGAATATATTATAACACCTAGGCGCACACCCTCAGGGTCCACTTAGTATGGGTGCAAATTTTCAGGCCTCTAGATTCTTTGCTCTTGGAGCTATGGTGGTCACATATCTTTTATATGGTTTTTCTCTTGCTCACCTTACAAAAAGAT
>NW_013676470.1:3726-15745 GCF_000517525.1 Limulus polyphemus
TGAACTGCCCGTACTTTACCGAGCATCAAATATAGTAGAGCTATTGGTTACAGCCGAGGGCGCATCACCTATCAGCCAACCAACAGCACCCATACTTTGCTCAATATCAAAGTTGGTAAGGTTATTGGTACCTTTCAATGGCTCAACAGATCTAGAACAACTAGCAGCAAGTGGTGGGTGGTATAGCAATTACTCTAGAAAACTAACAGAGCCCACATCAAGTCTGGCCACTGGCTTGGAGGAGCATAGCGGACTGCTTGCTCCAAAGAGTTAATGGTCAACTCAGATCTCTCATGACTGGTTGGAAAGGAGTAATAGCATATCGAATAACAACGTTGTAATAATATGATTTTTTCATAGTGCATTGTCTGGGTCCATAATATGGAAACCTGGCCAGATTATCTCGTCACACGCTGAGACCTTGTCCATTTGTAGGTTTCCTCATCCTGGACAACGAATGGGAGTTAAAACTACATTTATTTCTACTAGAGCAAAGTAAAGCCATGAAATAGAAGGTTATGCTGGTGGGTTGAGGCCAAGGATAACACTTCAGGAACTACGGAAAATCAACTGAAGGAATCCAAGATAACATGGGTGTTCCTTGCTGTGCAGCTAAATCGAAGTCTCCACCAATACCAATTAAGAGGCGTAACACAAGCACATGTAACTTGTAACACTTGTATGGTTAATTACAAGTGTTAGAAGTTACGGATTTACAATGTTAAAACTTGGGGTTGGATTCCAGCGGTGGACAGAGCTCAGACAGCCTAATGTGTAGTTATGCGCTACTTCTTATCAATTAACTTAAAAGTTGCGATTTACTAGATTATCCCGCTGGTTGAACTGCTTCATCTTTTAAATTAAAAACCTATCAATTTTTTGATAATATCGGATTCTTAAAACTCACGTTTATCATTTGCATTATTTTGGTGAGATTATTATTAGGTTTATGTTCAATCCAGTTTTTTTATATATAGCTACTAACTTAAAGTAAATTTTTATGTGTTATCTTAAATGTTCTTTATCTTGCGATAATTTTTGTAATTATTAAGTTGTTCACAGAAATTTAGTCCTATGCTTACAAAAGTTACTTTAACCTAGTCACACGTGGGTCTTATAGATTGAATGGTCCTATTAATTTAAAATATATTCTTACTAGCCATACACTTTAAGTGTCATGAATAATAAAGGGGATGACGGCCTCTGTGTCTGCCTTTAAGTCATCACAAGTGCACAGAACAGGCTTCCTGAAGTATTGCCTTTTCTGTAAACCAATAGGAAGAGGTCTTATGAGCCAAATCAGTGGAACAAGTTGGATGTAGGAACCTGATCGCCTGAATATGAGACTCCTATTATGGAATGGACCTTTGTTAAGCCCTATTCCGTAATTTCCAAAGTAATGTTCGATCAGCCAGACTCTTTCACTCCATTTTTCCCCCATCTCTTTTCCTATTTCTTAAGTAATTTAAGAAACTTGAAAACCTCAAGGCATTGTACTCTAAATGTTTACAAAACTCTTGTATCTAGATGAAGATGTTGATCCAACCATGTATATTTTGTCCTTCAGTATTATGTAGCTTTGCGCTTAAAAACAAGCAAACAAAACCAAGTTTATTCTGTACACAATATTTAAGGTCTTAGTCCCACTACTTTCGCGTCTTAAGTTAGTTTGATTTAGAACTTTAGTGTGAATACTGTATCAATTATATTTAAGATCATTTGAATTATTTTAAGAGGAATATACTGTTTACTTTTTTAAAATTTAAAAAAAACAAGTTTAGATATCTTAGATAAACAAACTTGTGTATGTACAATGTGTCAGTTTAAAGTATTTCTGTTAAGAGTCATTTTGATTCAACTTGTAATAATTGTTATAATATCTATAATAAAATTTAGCATAAAGCCTACTATCATACCAGGGTGAAACCTCTTTTGTTAAATAAAATTTAATACTTCGGGTGACCTTTAAAACTTTGGCATAAATGTGCAAGTAACCTTTTACGAACTAGTAAAGAAGGGCATACTGTACTTGATATAAAACAGAATCTTACACGAACACGAATAGATCGAGATGGTTGTACAGATTATTATTAATGAACTTAAACCGAGAAATGTACATTTCATACATGTTCAAAAGTTAATGAAAAATTTGAGCTTTAGCGATTTATACAAATCCAATGGTTTTCAAACGAGACTTAAAACTCTTTGTTTCGTAAGTGTAAGTGAGTTGGAATGGAGGATTTTAATCCGTTACGAACAAAACAGTTTGTTATTGGCTCGTATAATAACTGGTGGATTCAAAGGATTTAGGTATAGTTTGATTCTGTAAATGTTGTTCTAGCAATAAGCATGGTGCATGTACCTTAGTCTTTTTTTCTCTCAGTTTTCTGAGTAGTTTGAAAGTCTTGCTAGAGTTTACATAAGAGTGCACTTGGGCAGCTATGTTGGAGAGAGAGTGTTTATTTCAAGGAGAATACAGGGTTTTGCTTTGCGACAGGGAAGAGGTTCAGGTTCTGTTAAACCTGACGACTTACTAAACCTAACATTTCCAATATTCTAATTCTATAAAAATTCTGCGATTATTAAAATCATGTTGGCAACCCAAAGTAAAGCTAAAAAGTCAGGTTGCAGAGCAAAGTAACAGAGAAATAGCTTTTACTTAATCTTTAATAAAGCATCTGATTACTGAAAGTTAACAACGTCACTAAAATCGAGGTTCGATAAACGTGGTGGGCACAGTAAACAGCCAATTTTGTAGATCTAAGAAATAAGATATATACATATATATACACAAACGCACCAATATAAAAATAGAAGCCTATCTACTCAATATTTAAATTATCTGAAGAATAAAAGGATAGTTTATGCTAACACTAATTAATCCCAAAGTAATATTTATATAATGCACTTGTTCTGTAACCGTTGAATAACTTTAATATTCTACAGGGTGGCCCAAAAACAAAGGCTGAGACAATACTTTCGTTCTCTGTTTCATACAGGTGAATAGAAGAACGTCACAGTATATACACATTAGACAAGAATTTTTTTTCTCCATTTATAGTTTCTCGGGTTCGAATCTCCGTCACCGAACATGCTCGTCCTTACAGTCGTGGGTACGTTATAATGTGACAGCCAGTCCCACTATGTGTTGGTAAAAGAGTAGATCAAGAGTCGGTGGTGGATGGTATCAATCAACTAACTGCTTTCACTCTAATTAATCACTGCTAAATTAGAAATGGCTAGCGCGGATAGCTCTCGAGTAGCTTTGCGCGAAATTGAAAACAAACGAAAATTTCGAGTCTCCGTTCGCGTCATTCTAGACGCCTCCGCGTTAAGCCTTTTTCGATCCAATGAACTTGCCTACTAAAAGTTACAACGATATACTTATATTTGACATTTATTTCAGTTTTCCAATTCGACGGACGTTTCAACTCGACTCGTAACAAGATCCATACAGTTTCTGGGATGGAAAGCAAGAGGAAGAGGGGCGATTAAAAGAATTGCGTCACTGCACCAATTTTGTCAGCCCACTTGAATCAGAAACACAGATTTTTTTTTACCTCATGTGAAATTCTTATACGAAATAAGTCGATATTTTTCTTGCTTTATTTTCATCAACGTAATCAGTAGAAACATGTGATAATATTAACAACATAAATTTTCAGAACATTTCTCAACGGCAATAACGTCTAAGATTCAATTTCATAACTTCTTACTTGTCGCATGCTGCAGTGAAGTCGACTTTTTGTAATGTAAGTATATATGGACTTTATAACTGGACTTTACCCGTTAGGATCAAGATCAGCTGTTTCTAAGGGCTGCAACTAGAAGTGGGAATTTACTTTTAATTTTCTGCTGTTTGAGTATAAAGGTGCATGTTACTTTCATTAGCGAAAAATACGATTTCCTTATGGAACAGTCGTGAACGATATATTTTTGACACATCTCACTATGCTTGTTACTTAAGCATTTCCTATTACCACGTGGATATTATAATTGTCCAAATTAACCTCTATTGCCTCTGGGCGACCTTTTAGTTGAGATTGTTTATTAGTCGCCAGATCTCTTCCTCGCCTTGGGAAAATTTGGTGTAGAAAGTATTACGTACTGTGGTTAACTGCTGGCACACCAGTAAAAACATATATACACATAGATTAAAGTAATGTTTTCAATATGTGAGTAGCGTTTACTGAACCACCATTTCGAACAACGTTTATGATAATATCTTCTGAAGCAGCTTTTATTAATTACTTTGATAAAACAAATTGGTGTTTAAAGAAGTAATTTATATAAAATATCAGGATAGAGTTAAACTAAAATATTTGAATATATATATATCTTTTTTTCTAAAGTTTGAAACTTTTAATGACTTTGCATAGAAACGTAGTTTAAGAAATTTGTAAATAAAGAACTCAGTTTTAGAATTATAGGCAGTTCTGTGCAACTGGGTATTCAAAACATTGCGTAATAATTTTAAACTATTTTAATTACTATCTCAGCAGGAAAATATATGGTCTGCACAAATGTTCTCTGCAAATGATTGATTATTACGCTTTGTCTGAAAAGACTTTCATTTTGAAAGGACAAATAAACACATTACAGAATCATATTGTCGGTTTAAGTTCTTTTTAGAACTTTATTGGGATGTACTTAAACCATTCTCATTATCAACATTTTCCATTTGCATTCAGCATAAATATAATTTATTTTAGACTGTGTTTGTGTATATGTGTTTTCTCATAGCAAAGCCACATCGGGCTACCTGCTGTATCGAGAGGAATCGAACCCCTGGTTGTAGCGTTGTAAATCCGAAAACTTACTGCTGCCCTATTTATTTTACTTAAAAAAATCATATGATATTTCGACCATCTAATTAACAGCCACGTTGTTCTTTGAATAGAATGTAACAAAAAAAAACGTATTATTGGTTTGAAATAATTTTCATATGATAATTGATTTACTCAAACCAAAGTTGAGTTCTAATTCATCAGCAATTGAAATCCTTTTTAAAATGTTAAACTGGGGAAGTAGGTGTCTGGTCAGTAGCTTGTTTGTTTGTTGATTTTCGCTTAACTTGAGGCTACTCGAAGGCTTTCTTTGTTAGCTGTCTCTAATTTTGAAGTGAAAGACTGTAGGGGAGGCAGATAGTCAACAACACCCACCGCCAACTTTTAGGTTACTCTTAACCAACGAAAAGTGGGATTGACCGTCACATTGTAATGCCCTCGCGTCTGAAATGGTTAGTATATTCGTTGACAGGCCGTGACTAACCATCAGGCCGTGAGAGCAGTAGCATGGGGAATATTAAAGTGGATATCAACCTAGATTCACTAGCCAGCATTTGAACTCCAAACAGTATATATTAAACAGTTTTACTAATACCTAGAAATTCAGTGTAACTTCTCAAAACAGTACAGTGTTACTAAGCGCTTTGCTGGATTTTAGGAGTTATTCTTTTTATTAAGACTATATAATATTTGAAATAATATAACCTGTTTTACATAGAAAGTGACTTTAACCAGACATTTGTCAGCTTGTTAGTTTCAAATTTTAGATAATAGTGTACATTTACTAGTTTGTCAAATATATGGATAAATGGGTGCTACAAAATGGCCAAAAATGAATTCATGTTTTTTCGATCACAGCTCAGAAACAGAAACAAACAGAAAATATTCTTAAATTATGGGGATAATGAAGAACGACAAATTGATGGCAATGTAGTTGAGTTCTTCAAGCGACAAGTAAAACAATTGAAAGGGCAAAGCTGCTTGTTTGAAGAACAAGTTGCCGTTCCATTAAAAGCCTTGAAAGCTGCTTTAGAAATAAATAATCTTATTTGATTGGGAAAAGCATGAAGCCACACAACCTAGGAGAGACGTTAATTGTTCCTGCTGCCATAAAAATGTGGGAGATCATGCATGGAGAGCGGTATGGTGAGGCCCTCTAGTCTATTCTTTTGTCACGTGATACTTTTGCATGGCATATAGGTGCAATCTCTACTGATATAAAAATGCAATTGATTACATGCATTTGGAACAGTTCAAAATTTACAGTACAATTTGATGAAACAACATTGCCAATTTGGCTCATCTTTTTTTGTATTGATATGATACTCTTACAAAGAGGAAATGTGTGAATAGTTGTTGTTGTTTTTTGCAAGCACTGGAAGGAAGAGATACGGGGAAAGTGGCAGCCATCTTTTTACTTTTGTTGATATGTTTTCACCATAAACAGTCTTCCGTGGATTAATTTTCTTGAGGTGTGAACTGATGGGGAGCTGCATTTCTGGGAAACAAAAAATGGTTCAGAGCCAAAGTAAGTGCTCTTGCTCTAGGTGTAACATTTACACATTACATCATACACAGGAAAGCACTAGCCTCAAAGAAACAAAGTGCTACAAGATGATGTAAATGTTGAATACTTTGGGAAATGAAAGGCTTTGAAGAGCAAGCTGTTTTCCATTCTTTGCGGAGAAATGGTATCGTTGTAGGACAAGCTCCTGTAGAATACTTAGATGCCCTGGGTGTCTCTCGGGAAGGCATTCAGTCGCATTGGGCATTGTTAGGTTGCAATCCCATAGTAATGGTACATTTTAAGGATAAAATGTGGATTCTTGTACTGTGCTATCTGGTTTTTATTTCCGATAAACTCAACGACCTCAATTTGTCATTGCAAGGCCGGAATAGCAGTGTTTTGCAGCTGAGTGACAAAGTATTTGCATTTTGCAAAAATCTGTGCTACGGTAAAACTGTGAAATGTTTCCTTGCCACAGTGGATTCTTGGAAGAAAATGACATAAATCATACTCTTACTTGTGATGATGTTTTTTTTTTTTAAAACTTCAGTATCAATTCTCAGATCAGTTTCAAGAATCATCGGATTGAATGCAGAATCTTCCAATGGAAGCTCAAGAAAAGCTCATAGGATCAACTATCCAGTGACAAAAGTTCTTAGGAATTTCTGGATACTAGTTCGAAAAGAATACCCTGAACTGTCAAGAAAACCGATGGACGTGCTTTTCCCTTTCATCTCCCATGGATTTTTTTCCTTAGGGACTGCTCAAGGCACGTGATTACAAAGAGATGATTAGTGACATCCAACATATGAAACAACGAATTCGCGACGCCAATATGCTTCGCAATATTTAAAGAAAATGGAAATAGAGTCTCCAAACTTGTTTCGAATTACATAGACAGCATGTGTAACACATTCTATAGAATTCCTTGAAGTGCCTATGGTTCCAGAATTTTCGGACTTTTTATAGTACACAGTGGAACAAAAATCTTGAATCTATCTTTCAAAGTAAAAAACTAAGTGAGAAACAAATCAAACGTTATTACATCTAAGATTTTGGCAATCTGAAACCTAATATTCGTTATGTTTTTTTTACGCCTGAATTAAAAGCAAAATCATATTCTCCATTTCAAACAGTTTCACTCAACCAATCCCACATGACATGCTGCTGTTATTTCCACTCTAAGTGTGACCGACGCTTTGCAAAAAAGTATAATAGTTTTTATAAAGTATATCGACCAATATTATAATACAAAGCTACTATAAAACTCAGACATATCAAACTTGTGTTCATTAAGAGAATCCTGTATTACTTCGTGTGTAATTAATACTGTATACTTCATACTTAAATTTTTTAAAAATCAAAATTTCCATTTCCCGCTATTCTTATTATTAGTAAATTCTGATCAAAACAAGCTGCTAACCACATGAATCAAATTTAAACAAATAATTTTGTAAATAACGTATCTATTCTATATACTCGTCTAAGAACATTTAATGCCATAAAACAGTCACAGGAAAACAAAAGCTCTTAATGATTAGAAAGCATTGATTCATCAGTTGAGTATCCTCTGTATTATCGATATTTTCGGCCGTAAACCAAACAATATCGAAAGAAGTTCAGCCAGCTTATATACTAAGTTAACAATCCAAAATAATCTTCGTAAGTGTAGAAGATAAAATAATATATACATATGTTAAACATTATAACAAATACGACTAATGAAACGAGCTTTAAAGTAAAAATGGAATATAACTTTACATACAAAACACTTAAAAATTAGCTAATCAGGCGCCCCCGTTTCTAAACATTTGTTTCGTAGCGCCCACGCACCCCATGAAAAGATAAAAAAAGTATTAAAAGGGTACATAGTATAAGATAAACATTTTCAGTTTACTCATCAATATAATTTGACATATGGGAGTTTGTTTTTGATAAGACAAAATCCACTTTATCTGAAATGTTGATCCACAACTCAGAGATCCCCTCCCCTCTCTACCTGCAGATGTGATCGCTCTTTTCTTTTGACTCGCACATCTATGTTGAACTTTGAAATTAAGAAGAGCTATGGTTCCATACTTTTTAGACATCCTGTATACTTCCCAATGAAAGAACGTCGAGTTACTTGCAATAAAGTTGTCTTCGCTACTCGTTCTAGCCGTCTCTAAACTTTATTAGTCTCAAAATGGGTTTCTATTCATCAAGTTGTACCTGTTATGTGGTGTGCACGATATGTTCTTTTCTGTTTGTTTGTTTGTAATTTAGCACAAAGCTACACAATGGACCATTTGTGCTCTGCCCACCACGGGTATCGAAAACCGGATTCTAGCGTTGTAAGTCCGCAGACATACCGCTGTGCCACTGGGGGGCATTTTTTATTTTTATTTTTTGCTGTTACTGACAACGTGTTAAATATTACTTTCAATAGTTGAAACTACATTTTCATACCACTTTTATGCGGTGGGCCATTTAAGGCAATATTTAACATTTTTCAAGGGTATTTTTATTGAGCCTTTCATTAAAAGTTACAAGTACAATAAAGAACTGGAAAACTCCCATATTATATGAAAGTAAATTATTTTTACTTGCTACAATATCGGTAAAAGTATTGCTAGTTTCTCCACTTGTTGCCACCTTTTATTCGGTTGATTTTCCTGTTGGAGTTCGCGCAAATCTGCAATAGTGCTATCTGCACTAGCTATCGATAACTTTTAAATAATAAACTGGAGGGAAGGCAGCTAGTCAACATCAACCACCACAAACTCTTGGGCTTCACTACTTGGCAGACCAAATATTGGGGTTTTATCGTTACTCTTCTAAGGTATCCATTGGCCTATTATTATCATTATTATTTGCGGTAATTGGACGCAAACTATGGAAGTTCAACTCCACAGTCCAGCACGTTACTCACAAGGTTACGCTTGGGCCCATTTTATTTTGATAGAAAGCGGAGTTTCAGATCTCATTTAATCAAGCTGAAAAATACATTGAATTGATCCAGTGAATTGCATTAAATTGATTCACCTCTAAGATAAAATAGGGCTTCATGAATATATGAAGCAGTTGAAGTTTAAAGTTTAAAAGTCGAAAAGTTTTGTTAAGTAGATAGTTCTGGCTATCCCACTTCTAGTTAATCATTAAATGCTGATTTTCTCTATAGTCCTGTCTATTACTCAGATATGAATTATGCCAATCACGCATTTTGCTTCATTCTTACAAACAGCCTGCATCAATAAATCCCTAACTTTTGGAATATCGTGTCGCTAGAATAGAATATGAATTCGAATCTCTGTGCAGAAGTACGATTGAAGGCTATTTTAGATGTTAATAAGCTTATTTATTAGCCTAACTGCGGTGCCCATACCTCAATTTATTCAGTAAATGTTGTATGTTCGTTTTATTTCCAAACTAATCTCTTTTGTGAGTCACAGCTTAATTACAGTAGCGGAAACGATGACTAACTTAAATTCAGATCTTGATTGAAATTATGTATGCGAGTGATTCTTTGATACATTAGAGATGTAGAGATACTCATCATTGACACTGTTTAGAACTGCAAAATCACTTTGAATAGAAATAACCAAGGCTGACAACATGACAATAGACACAGGATTAATTGGAAGACTCAGCCGTAGACTACTGTTTGTAAGTATAGATTAAAGACGAACCGTCGACCCGACATAAGCCTGCTCACAGCAAGGAACAAGTAAACGTGCTCATAACAAAAGAGCGCCTTAGCGTAGGAATCATTTCCTTTAAGTAAGAAAAAAATATTTAAATGGACACAAGGCTTGAACATAATCCAAAAACAAACTTGAGAATAAGTATAATATTTTGTATGTTAATTTGAAAACCACTTGCTTGTTTGAGAGCAAAGCCACACAGGGTTATCTGCTATTTACAAAGGCGTTTTAACTTTGGGGATGTAAGCTTTCGTAAATAGGGAAACAGCTGTGTTTTAGAAACGTCTTAATGTTTGTAACTTCAAGAGGGAAAGCTCGAGAGGTGTTCGAAATATCAAAACTTCTCTATATATGAAAATAATGATCAGATTTTTTTTTTAAATAATCGAAATAAACATAAAAAATAAAGTGTGATTCAAATAAAGTTTGCTTTGGATAATAATGTGGATATAAAGATTTGCCAAAATTGAAAATATTTAGATCAGGAAACAGTAACGCAGAGTATCTTTATACATAAAAATGTTATATATTGTCCTTCTCTTAGATTTGTGTTCAGTAATAGTGTCAAATAAAGAAGACTTTTAAAAGCTTAGAGGAAAGGACATAATATAGAATATTTTAGTTTTTCAACAATAAATGTGATATTCGGATGTTTCCTTTTCAAACAGTGTAAGATTTTTTATGCATGATTTCTTTCTTCAAACAGAACATCTTCAAACATGGTTTGTTGAGCAGTTTCAAGGTGAAGATTAAGTTCGCTTCGAGTACGAAAATAAATATGTTAAAGAATGTAGCATAACCGAAAATCTTAATTTTGTGTTATGCAACTATGTTATTACACTCAATTTTATGTAATTCTTTTCTTTTTTAAGAAAGCAAAATCTCACAGCTGGACAAAAAAAATATGTATCTACTGATATGCATCCTTCCGACGTTTCTTGAAATCTAATGTACAATTGAAACCATTTAGTGCACAACTGATATTTTTCGTGGGAAAAAACAATTAAAATGAATTCATAAAAACTTCTAATCACAACTAATATAACCGCATTAGATCACTGGCCTCGCATGGTCAGGTGGTTAGGGAGCTCGACTCGCAATCTGCGGGTTGCAGGTTCGAATCCCGGTCCTACCAAACATGCTTCCATTTCAGCCGTGGGGGCGTTATAATGTGACGGTCAATCCCATTATTCGGTGATAAAAGAGTAGCCCAAGAGTTGGCGGTGGGTGGTGATGACTAATTGCCTTTCCTCTAGTCTTACACTGCTAAATTAGGGACGAGTAGCGCAGATAGCCCTCGTGTAGCTTTGCGCGGAATTCAAAAAACAAACAAACAAGCATTAGATCATGATTAATCTAAGTTGGAAGTAGATTTACATTATACAAATAACACAACCCAGTCTAGAAAACTGACTAGAAATAGTATAAGGAATACGAGGCCTTAGAAGCCATGGTGTTGCTGTTAGGTAGAGAGAAAAAGGAATGAATTGGTTAGGTATAGTCCTCTTTGTAGGTATACAACTGTTTCTAGTAAGAAATTTTGTGTGTATGGAGAGGTTAGTTTGACAAATATTAGCTTCGTATTTCACGTAGGATTTAGTTTCGTAATCTTCGAATTCTACTCCCCATTGACCTCTTGTAAAACAGCATCAATCGGTCAATCAGTAAGTGTTCAGTATTTCCAGTATCGCTCAGGGGCAAAGACATGTCACATTGAATTTGTTTTATGTTAGTTAGGATTCAGCCGTCACTTGATGCAGGTGATCAAGACTTTGCGAACGAAAGTGATGGTTAATAACAAGGCTGTGGATTCATTCGAGTGATAGGCTTAGTTCGTTTTAAATCACAGGGGTTGTAAACAGAGCCCCAAGAGGATGAGAACACCTGGGGCAAACGGCTCAAGCCAAGGTCAATTAGAGGGCCCGGAATAAAGAGGTGGAAAATTTATGTTTTTTAAAAATTAAAATTTTGTAAATTTATAGTTTACTCAAAATATATATATTATATATTGCGCTTGAAGAAAGTTCCAATCTTTGATAACA
>NW_013676471.1:0-2936 GCF_000517525.1 Limulus polyphemus
GGTATACCTAAAAACGTTAACGAAAACTTCTGGGTATACCTAAAAACGTTACCAACACTTCTGGGTATACTTAAAAACATTAACGAACAATTCTGGGTATACCTAAAAACATTAACGAAAACTTCTGGGTATACCTAAAAACGTTACCAACACTTCTGGGTATACCTAAAAACGTTAACCAACACTTCTGGGTATACATAAAAACATTAACGAAAACTTCTGGGTATACCTAAAAACGTTAACGATAATTTTTTCTCTGAACTCTGGTCTAATCAAGATATAACGATATAAGAAAGAGGATATAGTTAACTGGTAAAAATGTATCGTATATCACATTTATTGTAAAACAAAACAACTCTTTAAGGCTCATGTCATGGTCTCTAAATGAAACAAGCCACTACTGCCCTCTACGTTCTTCACACGTGACACAAGCCAGATCAATTTCACGTGGAGCTGTTGTTTTTTACACGTAACTAACAGTAACGATAATGTCTGGTTCTAGCTGTAAGAGATTATTATACCGATTGCCAAACAACTATAGAAGCTTTAACACGATTCATTAAACGTTAGTTTCTAAATACACCAAACTTCCGGATCCAAACTCCTGTCACAGAAGGGTTAGATTATAAGAAATTGAAGAAGTAACATGGAACCAATGTTCACCAAAAAATCAACTTGATTTTACAACTACGTAGCTGCATCTATAATAAACTTGAAGATAACGTTTGTAATATGGACCTGTTAATCGCTGATGACAAGAATACGCGAACTGCGTTCATAAAGAACACGACAGCAGAAGGTTTTTTCGTAAAATTTTATTTCCTAAAGTTCTATTACCCAACTTACCGTCTGATGGTTAGGATGATTGAGTAACAATCTGTAAATCGCAGGTTTGAATCCGGTCATTCACCCTTTCAGCCGTGGGAGCGTTATAATGTGACGGTCAATCCCACTATTCATTGGGGAAAAGAACCCAAAAGCTGGCGGTGTGTGGCGTTGACTAGCTGCCTTTTCTCTTGTCTTTCGCTTTTAAATTAGATACGGCTAGCGCAGAAAGCTCTGGAGTAGCTTTGCGCGAAATTCAATAAACAAACAAAAATTACTTGTTTAGGCCCAAGGACAGAAAAAAACCTGTGAGAAAAAGGTAGAGTAAGTAATGAGGCCGAAACAAAAACAACACAGACATTTTGTCACTCAAAAGTAATTGTTCCAGCACGTCTGAAAATAGATTTATTGCAAAAATTATTACTGCTGTTAAGCCTAAGAAATGTTGAATATGAGGCTCATTAGCTTCAGCAAATAAAACACCAAATTCTTAAGGTAAAAACTTGAAATAGAAGTTTTAATAAACCCGCTTATAATTAAGCCTAGTTGTGATTTACTACACGACTTAGTTAGCATTCTTGCCACACGTCAGATTCTCTTCATTTTGCAAGAAATAATTAAGTAAGTTTCGTTTAAAGTGGTTTCACCTTTAATACGTCATGTCAGTGAAAAAAAAAGGTGAAAGTTCACGCTCCTTAGTAAATAAAAAATGTGTAACACTGTACGTGAATGAACACTTTCTAGAGTTCTCAGTGTTCTGCGCTCCTGACACCACGATTTGAACCCTTTTTTTTTTTCAAGTGTAGAAATATGACAGAAAACTTCATATAATCTACAACAATTTTTCTGATATAGGATATTGTTTGCTTAAAGTTAAGTACATAGCTACACACAATGGGCTATCTGTGATCTAGATCTATTGGATATAGACACCCGGTTTCTAGCATTGTATGTTACTGGGGGGCTGATATAGGATATTGTTTGCTTAAAGTTAAGTACATAGCTACACACAATGGGCTATCTGTGATCTAGATCTATTGGATATAGACACCCGGTTTCTAGCATTGTATGTTACTGGGGGGCTGATATAGGAAGAGAGGGTGGCTACTTCAGCCCAAGATGGAAGGAGGATTTAGAACAAAATGTTTTGTTTCTTTGTTAAATTTTGTACAAAGCTACACGAGAGCTATCTTCGTTAGCCGTCCCTAATTCAGAAGTGAGAAACTAGAGGGGATGTAGCAAGTCATTATCAACTCTAATGTAAGGAATAGTCCAAGAGTTGGCGATGGAGGATGTATTGATAATGACTTGCCTCTAATGTAAGGAATAGTCCAAGAGTTGGCGATGGAGATGTAGCAAGTCATTATCAACCATCGCCAACTCTTGGACTATTCCTTACCAACGAATAGTGTGTTAACCGTCACATGATAACGAACAGACCGTTGAAAGAGCAAAACGTGTGTAAATATTACATAGAAGCTATTGGTGTATTAAATGCTTAAAAATAACTATTTGGATTTATAGTGAAGTAATAGAAAATTATTTACATAAATTTACTGTTATTTACTATTCTCGATATATAAAAATGTGTACAGGAGGCAAGCTTAGCTCCAAGCGAGAGGGGGCGGTAATTTAACACGTAATTATTACATAGAATGTTGACTTCTTTTTTGTTTTTAACAAATCATGTCCAACTCATCAAAATGCAAGTGTAGGTTTAGTATATAAATCTTATTATTGAAACTTTACATAAACTTTTTGTTAAGATCAACAACAGACAATCGATAGACTGAAAAGTTTTGTAAAATATGTGGACAACTTTTAGAGAAGCAGGACAAACGATGACCATTAAAACTTGTGGGTATTATAATTGGGTGGGGTAGGGTATAATAATATTTTAGAATAATACATGCAGAAAAAATAAAGCCAAAAATGTCATTTGTACAACCTGAAGGTATATGTACACCGTACACACTTTCTAACTAATAGTAACAGACCGTACACACTTTCTAACTAATAGTAACAGACCGTACACACTTTCTAACTAATAGTAACAGACCGTACACACTTTCTAACTAATAGTAACAGACCGTACACACTTTCTAAATAAT
>NW_013676471.1:3789-12245 GCF_000517525.1 Limulus polyphemus
AATGTTACATGAACAACCAACTATATTTAATGTTACATGAACAACCAACTATATTTAATGTTACATGAACAACCAACTATATTTAATGTTACATGAACAACCAACTCTATTTAATGTTACATCAACAACCAACTATATTTAATGTTACAAGAACAACCAACTGTATTTAATGTTACATCAACAACCAACTCTATTTAATGTTAAATGAACAACCAACTCGTATTTAATGTTACATCAACAACCAACTATATTTAATGTTAAATGAACAACCAACTCTATGTAATGTTACATCAACAACCAACTCTATGTAATGTTACATCAACAATCAAGAAACAACCAACAATTCAAACGTGCAACAAAACAAAAGTCCAATCATAGTTAATCAACAATCAAATAGATTTGTAGCCGAACCAAACAATCCAGAAACAATCAAACAATCTTAGCTGACAGTATAAGTGTAAAAACGTTAATAAAGTAACAACAAAAATTTATTAATTATTATATCAATCATTCTTAATGTATGAAACGATTCAACGAAGATATAGCCAAGGGAGCTTTGTAAAAGTAAAGACGAGTCATAAAAAAGTGGGGTAAAGAAAAATACCGTTAAAATTTCAATGAATCCCGCTAATTACCACGCATTTTAACACCCCAACCATCCACACCATGTTATTCAAGAGTGTTAAAACAAGTCTCTCGTTGGAGAATCGAACCACATAAACGAAGACATTACATATCGTTTTAATTTTAGAAAATTATTAGTGACACTGGTTCCTATCTATTTGTGGGGATCGTCATTAAAATCCAATCTCTGTCTCTTCACTCATTTTACACCGGAAACACATTACGTCACACGTGTTACACTAACTATGTATCCAGTCATTCACACTTCCGAATCAACTCCCTTCAAAATACAATAAAACCTTGTTTCTTTGGGACAGATAAAAAAATAAAATAAAGAGGGCGAATTTCGCGTGCGATGTACGGTTCTTGTCAAAGATATCTTCAAATTACTTGGTACTAAAACAAGTGGAAAATATACGTCACTTTATTTCTAGAACATCTATAACATAAGTACAGGATGGAAGATATATTAATGGCAAAATGCCGGATAGAAATGGTAACAGTTTGTTTTTAAGCAATGGCAAATACCAGTACGGCTCTGTGTTCTATCCTCACACTGGGTTTTCACCTGTGACGGATACCAGGAAGATTACCCTCGTTTTTATTTATAAAATCCTCTGCTTTATATAGTATTGTAACAAACATGCTGTGAAATCCGCTTCTTTATTCCACATAATACTGAGAAATACACTGGTGATGACTGAAGACAATACAGAGTTTTAGGTGAATTCAAAGGTGTAGCAAGGGCTTGTGTTCTTTGGGTTCATGTAGTAACTTATGGAATGCTGTTCTCTTTTTGTATATCTGGAGATCTTCTCTTACTGGAGAACAGCGTATATCACAAGATCTTCTCTTACTGGAGAACAGTGTATATATATCACAAAGTCTTCTCTTACTGGAGAACAGTGTATATATCACAAGGTCTTCTCTTACTGGAGAACAGTGTATATCACAAGGTCTTCTCTTACTAGAGAACAGTGTATATCACAAGGTATTCTCTTATTGAGAACAGCGTATATCACAAAATCTTCTCTTATTGGAGAACAGTGTATATCACAAGGTATTCTCTTATTGGAGAACAGCGTATATCACAAGGTCTTCTCTTATTGGAGAACAGTGTATATCACAAGGTATTCTCTTACTGGAGAACAGTATATATATCACAAAGTCTTCTCTTACTGGAGAACAGTGTATATATCACAAGGTCTTCTCTTACTGGTAAACAGTGTATATATCACAAGGTCTTCTCTTACTGGAGAACAGTGTATATCACAAGGTCTTCTCTTATTGGAGAACAACGTATATCACAAGGTCTTCTTTTATTGGAGAACAGTATATATCACAAGGTCTTCTCTTATTATAGAACAGTATATATCACAAGGTCTTCTCTTATTGGAGAGCAGTGTATATCAATCCGTTATTCTGTTATTGGAGAACAGTGTATATCACAAGGCCTTCTGTTACTGGAGAACAGTGTATATCACAAGGTATTCTCTTATTATAGAACAGTATATATCACAAGGTCTTCTGTTATTGGAGAGCAGTGTATATCAATCCGTTATTCTGTTATTGGAGAACAGTGTATATCACAAGGCCTTCTGTTACTGGAGAACAGTGTATATCAATCTGTTATAAACAATGTAGATAAACAGAAGTACAACATGACAGTTGAGAAATGTTGAATATCAGTTTAATCTTCCCAGAAAAACAAACAACAACACATTTCGCTCTGTAATTACCTTCTTTGATTTGTTTAAGGAGATTATAAGATACAAAATTATATAATAGCTTGGATCTTCTTCAAACATACATTGAGTTTGTGAGGGAAAACCCGGGAAATATGCAGCTTTGATGACGTGATTGGTGGAAACTTGCTATACATTTGAGTTTCGTTCTGCTAACTTTCAACACTACTGTATTTCTTGGTAAAAATAAATATGTTACAGGAAGTTTCAAAGGTAAACTACGTGTATCTCTGTCTGTCTGTCTGTGTATCCATTTATATAGGTCTGTTCATCTATATCTGTCTGTCTGTTTGTCTGTTTATCTTTCTAGATACTAGACCATCTAATTGTTTATAAATATTTAGTCAAAATCACTCGTAAAACTATTAGATCTTACAAGATGGATACCGTAATTAAAATGGAACATGGTGGTTCAATAGAGGCGACACCTAGTGAGCACGCTCTACTAATCCTGGTTAGCCTCATTTATTGCAGATGTTATCCGACTTAACTTATCGAACAAGCTCTGATAGCTGTACTGGTCTATAATTTGGAACCTATCATCTTCACAAGAAACTATTTTTGTAAGTTTGTCTCAACGAATGGCTAGCGGTAACACAGACAAGAGCGCCACCTGGCTCTCGGCCAAATGAGAAGCGCGAGAAAAACCTTCATCTTTCAGCATTACGTCCCGCCAGAGATGGGTAAGCACTAGGTGTGTCAAACAGACAACCAAGAAAATGTTCAGGTCTTTAATCTTGATCGAAGAAATAAAAAAAAACACTCTGGTGTTGAATACAAGAAAGGATTTTCAATTGATTTATGTTTTGTGTTTACAGATATGTTTTTATATCGAAGATAATTGTCGAAACAGATTAACACTTTTCTAACAAAATGTTTAACACCTTATTTTAAAGAAAAATCAATTACATTGTACGGAAACAGATATGACGTCATGTGTGACGTAAAATTTCATTTCAGATAGGAAGTTATAAAGATATAGGTACACAGACCCGGTCTTTTACATAAACTACTGTTTAAAAAAGATGTAACTACCAAGGCCTGGTCTTTTACACAAAGTCCTGTTTACAAAGGATGTAGGTACCCAGATTTGGCCTTATACACAAAGTCCTCTTTACAAAAAATGTTGGTACCCAGATCTGGCCTTTTACACAAAGTTCTATTTACAAAAGATGTAAGTACCCAGATTTGGCCTTTTAGAAAAAGTCCTCTTTACAAAAGATGTAGGTACCCAGATCTGGCCTTTTAGAATAAGTCCTCTTTACAGAAGATGTAGGTACCCAGATCTGGCCTTTTACAGAAAGTCCTCTTTACAGAAGATGTAGGTACCCAGACCTGGTCTTTTACACAAAGTTCTGTTTACAAAAAATGTTAGTACCCAGATTTGGCCTTTTAGAAAAAGTCCTCTTTACAAATGATGTTGGTACCCAGATCTGGCCTTTTAGAATAAGTCCTCTTTACAAAAGATGTTGGTACCAAGACCTGGCCTCTTACACAAAGTTCTGTTTACAAAAGGTCTCTGACACCAAAAAAGAAGGAGCGTAAATTTTCTCTTTTAAACAATATCATTTGAAATATCTAGTATAATACCATAATCTAAACTGGGATTATGGCCGAAAATGTCGTTAACAGCGCGGTTACCCAAATGATGAAACAATGCAATCCAGTCTTTTTAAATAAAAATGTCAAAAATGTATATTTAATTGGCCATGCTTCTGTCCATTTGGCTCCAAATACATGGCTTTCTCAGATTGGAAATCACTATTATAATAACTGAAATGTTGTTGCTAGATTCTGGTTCCACGTGGTGCGAAACAGTAGAAAAAAAATCACCAGCACCCGAATTACCTTTTTACAAACAAACCAGGAAACAAGGAATGTTGTCCGTAAAAATTACTATTTTCTTTTTGAATAGATTTATATACAGCCAATCAAAACATATACAGCCAATCACATATCATTCTTATTATACTAATAATGGCTGGAGACGTTTTGTCGAAACGTTTTGCTGTTATGTTAAACTTATATTAAAGTTTTTTCTTCATTACCCATCCAAGCCGTCTCCAACCATTATTAGTATCAAAGTGGGTTCATCGTCATCGAATTCTTATTATCCATTCTAAATGGGCTCTCTGTGCTCTGCCCACCACGGATATTGTAAGTCCGCTGTGCCACTGTGGTGTAATAATACTTTATTTTAAATTAATCATTGTTTCTTATTTAAGAATGAAAGGAAGCACATCTTACATTATTACAGAACGTCTGAAAACAACTACTCACAATCACACGTGATCGAATACGTATATTTGTTATGTGGGTAATTGGGGGTGGGTAGATTAAACCGTGTAAATGTTTTTATCTTTAAAAAAAAACATCAAAATTATTCCCTATGACCTAAGTCTACAAATTACTGGAGAGTCGGTTACCTTGACCTTGACCCTATGACCTAAGTCTACAAATTACTGAAGAGTCGGTTACCTTGACCTTGACCTGAGTTAAAAAGGGCGATGTTTCCAAACGTCGGCGAGGATGACAAAAGGTGTACATCTTCCAAATAGCGGTTTCTGTCGTACTGGTTTCGTCGGTTTCGCATGCAACGATTAACAAGTACCTGATGTGGCGTTGTGGCCATCCACGTGAGTAAAGGATCAGTGTAGTCCATTAGGAATAGCATTGAAACCACTTCGGACAATATTCCTAACATAGGTGGCGCTGCTGCTGAAGGAATGTTGAGAACTTATTATCACGACAAAGTGCATGCGGATCTGATAAAACTAAACACGGACAATTACACGTGAGTAAAAGTAGGCAACGTTCTGTTTAGAGAAACATCCGACGTTTAAGCACCACTTGTAACAATACAAACACACAGCACGAGAAGACGTCCACTCTTATGTCTCAAAATAATCCCCGGGTTGGCCAGCTAGCAACACGATGAAACCTGTATACATACACACACGGCCTACAACAAACTGACATCATGTATACGCCTGCTTCGCGAGTGTTTATTGATTTACACACACAGAGGGCCCTAGTGCTAGTGGCATTCGTCTTACAGTACGTTGTTTTTTTGTGGTTCAACTACATGATACGACTTCGACACATCTTATAAAAATCGTGATCTCAGTTTTCAATGGATCCTTCTTTCTGTAAGACTTCTTCGGTATCATTCTAAGAAGTCATTTAATTAACAAACCTTCTTCTTCTTCTCACCCGTGTTCAACAGAAGTACTCTTACAATAGACAGAAAGAAAAACACACTGAGCTTGGCAGAGAGCTGCGTCTCCTTTACACGTATCGTTACGAGCACCAGAGTATCTTCTTTCTGTAAGAGAATCGTGTAGACGATTCTTTGGGCAACACAATACAGCGAGTAAAAATGAAGTTGAAAATATCAATAAATTGTTACAAAACAATGGCTTTCCGTTACATTTGATTTATAACATGGCCAAGAAATATTTACAGGCTTTGTTTAGTCCTAAGTTAAGTGAAGTAGTCCTAAGACAGTAAAATTGTTCTAAGACAGTGAACTAGTCCTAAGACAGTAAAATTGTTCTAAGACAGTGAACTAGTCCTAAGACAGTAAAACTGATCTAAGACAGTGAACTAGTCCTAAGACAGTAAAATTGTTCTAAGACAGTGAAATAGTCCTAAGACAGTAAAACTGATCTAAGACAGTGAAATAGTCCTAAGACAATAAAATTGTTCTAAGACAGTGAAATAGTCCTAAGACAGTAAAATTGTTCTAAGACAGTGAACTAGTCCTAAGACAGTAAAATTTTTCTAAGACAATGAATTAGTCCTAAGACAGTAAAACTGATCTAAGACAGTAAAATTGTTCTAAGACAGTAAAATTGTTCTAAGACAGTGAACTAGTCCTAAGACAGTAAAATTTTTCTAAGACAATGAATTAGTCCTAAGACAGTGAAATAGTCCTAAGACAGTAAAACTGATCTAAGACAGTGAAATAGTCCTAAGACAATAAAATTGTTCTAAGACAGTGAAATAGTCCTAAGACAGTAAAATTTTTCTAAGACAATGAACTAGTCCTAATACAGTGAAATTGTGCTAAAACAGGAAAATAGTCTTAAGATAGCGAAGAATGTAGTCCTAAGACAATAAAGTTTTCTACATCAAAACCGTTAACATATTGTGGGTAATGCCAAACATGCGTTTGAATTGAATAAAAAAATTAAATTTGTTAAATTTTATAATGTATCCCTAAATTGAAGTTGAAAGTTTATTTAAACCTATAATTCGTTTGGGTAACTGGTTTAAATTTAAAGATCCTCTCTCTCATGCCATCTACAACTTCACATATCCAAGGTGTAACCATCGCTATGTGGGCTCAGTTATTCATTGATTGAGCTCAAGAATTAAAGAGCATGCGCAGAATACCCCACACCTTTGACACGCCTTACTTCACCGTCAGAGAATGTTAAGAGCTTTGCGGATATAAAATCAAACAATTCCGGATAAGTGGTACCAAATGATAACGAAGATTTTCTAATTAGACTCACTTCAATCCAATCAATATAAATACGATATCCATCTGAACTTAGTGTATACATAAAAATATATTGTGGGTTGCGATCATTACCTGTATGTACGTCTCAACATTTCAGGTGTTTGTCTTTTCACAATCACGCATAGGTGAACGGACTGGAAGCATTGGGGACACGTGCCCCCCCCCCCAGTTTTCACTCGGTGGCTAAATGCCCCTTTCAATGGCGAATAGAGACCCGTGTATATATATCACGTAAAGTTCTGAAATAAATGGTCACTGTTTTGATGTAACTAATAAGGTGTAAGTAACATAAATAAGTAATTTAGGCTTAGCAAACAAAGTGATTAGTAGTTAATTTCCTATTACTGAAAGTCTGGTCCCTATTCGTGGTAATTGTTCTGAAAGTCTGGTCCGTATTCGTGGTAATTGTTATTAAGATTTTAAGAACCATTAATGCCTGCAAATCTTAAGTTATCACTCCTCTATTACAAAGTGAAGACTAGTTAATAATGTTACATAGGTCCTTCCTAGCTGTTAAAATTGTTTACTGTTATCATTAGATGCTTCGTATATCTTAAATAATACTACTTATCAAGCAAAGAAAATAAAACGGTAGACCCAAAACCAGATATAACCTACATGCCGGATTTGAAAGACAGATGGCGACTCTGTCGACTTCAGGCTAATTCTTTAGTTTGTTATCAGTTGTCTGAGAACAACAGTTCGCAATAAGCTCTTCTATCTACGTTATTTTCTGTACACTCTTTCCTTCTGTCTTTTTATGTGTTCTGTTCTTCACGTTAATCTTTCTATACAATCTGTTCGTGTTATTTTTGTTTTTGTAAATTACTTTCTTTATGTTCTTGTTTCCCTCTATTTTTCTACAGATTATATTCCCTACATCATTTCCTATATTGCATTTCCCTTATATTTTCCCTACAAATTCTGATCAATATTAACATTATTTTCCCTACTTGATTTATTAGATATTCTGATCAATATTAACATTATTTTCCCTAGTTGATTTATTAGCTATTCTGATCAATATTAACATTATTTTCCCTACTTGATTTATTAGCTATTCTGATCAATATTAACATTATTTTCCCTACTTGATTTATTAGCTATTCTGATCAATATTAACATTATTTTCCCTACTTGATTTATTAGCTATTCTGATCAATATTAACATTATTTTCCCTACTTGATTTATTAGCTATTCTGATCAATACAACAAAAAAAAAATCAGGATGAATGAAGATAGAAAATCTACGTCTTTTAATCTCAAAACTACATGTTGTGATCTTCATTTTATTTATTACATTATGACGTTTTATGAAAAACCTGTAGGCGATGGAGAAAAATGGGTATCATTTTCAGATTCAGTGTACAGGAATTATTGTAGAACATGTAAAAATTTCAAGACAATAAAACCATCGCAGGCCCGTGTAATCAGTGATTTATGCATCATTGTCAACTTTGAAAACCAACATACTACTTTGAACAAGTATTATTTTCTACCTATTCTGTACCTATTTATACTATGCTTGATGTAGAGTTAAAGAGTTTACTTTGTTTCC
>NW_013676471.1:13245-17071 GCF_000517525.1 Limulus polyphemus
TTAACATTATTTTCCCTAGTTGATTTATTAGATATTCTGATCAATACTAACATTATTTTCTCAAAGCTCTTTCATATACATTTTAATCTGTATCAATATTATTTCCTTACAAGTTTTCTTATACGTTGTGATTTACACTAATTGTATTTTCCCGGTATAATTTTCATCTACATTAATATATTTTTCCCTGCGTTATTTTCTATACATTCCAACCTCTATTAACATTACGTTCCTAACATTTTTCTTTGATTTTCCTATACATTCTGATCCCTATTAACATCATGTTCCCTACATTTTCCTAAAGCTATACTCTTTATTTAAAGCAACGGAATTATACGTTATATCTTTCTTAAATTTAAACTTGCCCCCGATGGAACAGCGGTCATCTGATGGACTTATAACGCTAAAATCCGGAGTTCGATAAGCCCAATATGGCTTTGCTCTAAAACAAACGTGTAAACCTTTGCTAAATTCATCATTTATGTTATTAATACCAACGGCTTTCAGTAGAGCCTTATTTTAAAATCTTTTTTTTTTTTTGTGAAAAATAACATTGAAAACATAATACCCACATGAGAAGTAAAAAAAAAAAACTACATCCCTGCAACATCAAAATGTTTTTTTTTCCTGAACACCGTTGATATAGGTGGTGACCAGTCAACCTTAACGTAAGAAATGAAACATGTACAGCATCCAAATATGAAATCTTCTACCGAACACTTTAACAGTTAACAGTTTAACGGAAAACACCCTGCCTTATAAGACTGGCTTCGACATTGTAGTCCATGTCATAAGTCCGGCCATGTTCTGTCTGACGTGTGCATCTTGACAAAATAGCATTGAAGCGTAATTTCCTTTGCAAAAGACTTGGCCTTAAGGCCGTCATGTCCAAAGCATACTCATCCACCTTGAGGGTTTCCATAAGTTGTCTAATACTCGAGAAAGACTTTTTCCCATCGCGCATTTTAAAAAGTCTAATCGGACAGGAAACTATAGGCGCGGCTTACGGCAGCTTAACCGGCATGTCTTGGTATGGAATAGCACGAATACCTGTTTCGTTCACCAACTGTTTGAGGTAGGCAACTATTGGATGGATATTTATTAGGCTCTGTATCATTGCCTGGGGCATGAGGATATATTTTACTCTTGAGTCCGTAGATTCTCACCTGTTACAAGAGTTATCTTATCACGACTGTGGAACGGCTCGTTACATGTGGCGGCTCCTAGTGTTCCAAGTTCATTGGCTGACTTGCATATTCAATGTAACGTACTCAACCTTCTACGTTTCACGTACTGTGGCACATGATACACCACCATTCTACCGTATAGATTACACATAACACAAATCCTCTTTAGGTAGAATGAAAATTCTAAAATAAATCAGTCCTTAAAGTATCTACTCTGGAATAAAAGATTCAAGTTGTTTGTTGTTATTGTTTTAGTCGCCTTGGATGTCAGATAACCTACTCCAGGAGTTGTAATATTAATTATATTAGCTTCTGGAAACAATTCCTGGTTTGTGAGTCGCTGCTGACTTTAAAAATCAGTTTATGTCGGAACATTTGCCGCCATGGTTGGGATTAATACCCCCATTACTTGAAACTGAAGTAGCGGGAATGTCGGAACATTTGCCGCCATGGTTGGGATTAATACCCCCATTACTTGAAACTGAAGTATCGGGAAAGTTCACGAGAAGTAATATCATTACGAGTTGTTTGTGGCATTTAGGTTTCTGATGATGTCATAATATTGTCGAAACGTTCTGTGTTTATAATAAAGTTTCCTTCATTACCTATTCAAGTCGTCTCCAAACTTTTATTTTCTAAAAAATGAGTTCCTCGTCATCAAATTCTAGAAAAGAAGTTCTCCAGCGTGTCCAAGAATATAGGTCCAGTGCTTTATTAACACATCGTGTTAGAAGAATCACGTGACAGTGATATCAACAACTCTGGAAAGTATTAAAAATGTGAGTCCAATGACTCACTACTGAGTGGGTTGCACAAAGTTTCCTGTGTCTCAAACCACATTCTGAACTGAATAGCCAAAAAATACGAAGTTTTGAAAGAGCTATTTAATAAATAATAAGTTTGTTTCTCGTTTCGTCTCTAACAGTGAGATATGATCACATGACTTACAAGTACAAATCCATCCAATCAAATAATTAATATTTCGACACTATCTGTGTTAAATAGTAACGATTTGTGCGCCATCTGTCGAATAAATCTTGCATCTAAAGGCTAAAAAGCCGCAATGGAATTACTCAAAATATTTTGATCAATATATATATACGTTACCGAATGGCTTTATCTTCATTACTTCAAACATTAGCACGTTTTAAGATATGGCAACCATTGTAGACCCCTGTATATTCTGTTACCGGGTTACTATGTTTTGAATGCATTATAATTAAATAAAAGCCATTATAAAATGTATCTTTATTTAAGTTTCAACACTCAGAAGGTTTTGTTTCACTTCAAAAATCGCTCATGCATTTTAACCATTATCTCAAACAAAAATAAGCTATAGGCTAATATGACTCACGTGAATAAAACGTCATAGTTGTATATTAATTGTCAGCACCATACAAAACAAAGAACAGTCAAAGAACACTAACTAATCAGTATTTATTAGTAAGTTTAAATTTTGTGTAAAAAGAACAAATAAGAAAGTGAGAGGTACTATTTTGTTGTATGAGGACTTAAAACACTAAAATTGGGTTTCGATACCTGCCTTGAGCAGAGAACAGGTAATTGATGGTTTTGTGCTTAAACCTAACAAACTTTGTCGTTGTTCTTTCAAGAAACAAATAATAGAACCACGTTATAATAACTGAGTATACATTTCTCGCCCTTTTAATCCATGACTCCTCCCTCTCAAAGTAATGCTCCCACGTTTTCTTATAACGTTTTAGGGGATAATCAGGTGTAGTTTCACGATTTAAATTTTAATGTAAACAAAGTAATTCAAAATTTCCTTCGGACCAAACAATTTGGACTTTTGTTTCACGATTCCACAAAGAAAAGAAACGTTTCTCACAATAAGTTTGTTTTATATGTTCTGAAATACTTTTGGTTATTGTCCAAAGTACTGTTTGTATCAAACAACTCACACAAAAGCGTCTACAGAATAAGAGAAAAATGTGTAATACACAAGAGGAACAGGTTAGTTGTTAGACAGTGTTGCCATCTAGTGTATTAAAAGTAAACTTTAAAACTTTATTATTTGCCGATAGATAGCAGGAGTGACTAAGTATTATGCTTTGCTGATGTATACAATCCGCTTTTACAAATTGCAGTGAAGATATTGACAATATATTTCATTGTGTAATATTATCGTCATACACTTTTTAAAAAAACAAACGTTCGCTTCGCGACTCAGCGATAAAATTACGGACTTACAACTCACAATTCCGGGGTTCGATTTCCCATGGTCAATAGAGAAAACTACAAACCTCTATTGTGACTCCACCAAATGTAACTCTAGGTAAAAGCATGGAGCTAAAATAGGGGTTTGTAGTTTGAGTGAATAATGTCTACAGTATCTTCAGTCTTGTTTACATAGTTTTTTACAATCCCTATTTGTAGGTTTTAAATTCTCAATTTTTTTAGTTATCTTGTTTGTTGATTTTTTAAACTAAACTCTGGACAAAGGATTACTTGATGTGGTAGCTAACTGATAATAAACATATATAGTAGCTAGCTGACACGGTTCATGATAATGTACCGAACTTTGGACAAAGGATTACTTGATGTGGTAGCTAACTGATAATAAACATATATAGTAGCTAGCTGACACGGTTCATGATAATGTACTGAACTATGGACAA
>NW_013676472.1:0-1889 GCF_000517525.1 Limulus polyphemus
TATTTTATGTTGTATTCATTCTAGTTGTAGTTTGATAAATACACTTATTTTATGTTGTATTCATTCTAGTTGTAGTTTCATGTATATTTAAATCCTAATAAAGAATTTTACATTTTAATTTAGTACTTTTTTGTCTTTCTTCTAACTAGGGTTAGTGAGGATGATATTGGAAATGTTTGAGAAATACTGATTTAGTTCTTCCTTTGTGTGTCGTGATGGAATCTGGAGAAAGTGCTGTGAAACATGATATGGTAGATGTGAGGGATTGCTGATAAGTTGCTAAGAAAAGTGGCATCATTGGTGGTGTTCGCATAGCTTGTTTATAGCTCTGCGCATTCACAACAGAAGATAGAATAAAAAAGGTCTACCGATATATATGTTGAAGTTGTATCATCTTCTTATGTAGATGGAAAACCATCTCACTTGCAGTAACGTTTTATTAATTTTAGAATCACGTAATATTATAAATGTCCATTAAAGTTACAGTAGCGAGAGCCCAATGTCGTTACAGCCAAGCGGAACTTTCGACTTTAACTGTTCTTAATTCACGGAAATGGCTTATCAAGTTCCACAAATCACCCAGCTATATCAGCTCCACAGGAACCGTTTGTCGCGACCGTGTAACATCCTTTAGAAGCATATGGTTGCTAACGAACGATGTCACGAGCAGAGAGCAATATCATAACCATAAGGCACGCGACTTTCCTAACGATATACTTTGGAAGCTCGACCGTTTTAAATAACGCAGTAGAATCTTTGGCACGTTTTACTTCGCGCAATAATCGTGAGATAAATTTTGTCAAGCCATAAAGCCGATATGTGTTCAACTCACGGGCATTACCTGTTATTGAAGCACGTAAAGTGTTATGCTTCATAGTTTCAAGAGGAACGAAATGGGGGCTCTGTCTGATTTTTTTATTTTTACGATACATCAAGACCTATGTTCAGTTTAACTAATGATCGAACAGGGTCGGCGCTAGAAGGAAGGGAGGGAGAGTGTGAGCTGTGCACCCCCAAATTTCACTGCTACTCCCAAAGTTATTCTCTCTGGCGGTTTAAAAACTCGTTTTATCAATTTTAAAACACTGTATGATTTTTTTCTTTTAATACATAAGAAAAATCAACAAACGACTCACTGCCCCCAGGTCCAAAAGGAGAGGAACCTGGCCTGTTGTCGAAAATGGAATTATGAAGGAGAGATATTACCTAAACCTGTCGTCAGAAAGGGATAATGAAGTAACTTGTTTCCCAGTAAGGCGACATCTCAATTTTTAAAATAGGTTTCGAACGATATCATATTTATCATGTGTAATGTCTGTCCTTTAAAGCAGAAAGGGGGCAAAAGAAATGAGAATGTAGGTTGATATTAAGATTTTAGTAAAACGTGACACAACTTTCGACTTTAAAAAACACCTTGACTAATATATACTGAATAACAGTATGCAGAACAGTGATTGATTGTATCATATAAAGTCCTCTCCTGTAACTAAGTGACAAGTCAGAGGGCTTATAACGTTAAAATTGGGGTCCAATACCCGCGGTGAGCACATCATAGATAGCTCATTGGGTATATTTGTGCTAAAAAACAGATAAATATAATTGTGAATCGATATTATAAACTTTAGCAATTTGCCATAATACGGATCAACTTAAGGTAACATATAAGGGGGATCATAGATAACTCACAGATCAACTTAACGTAACATATAAGGGGATCATAGATAACTCACAGATCAACTTAACGTAACATATAAAGGGGATCATTGATAACTCATAGATCAACTTAAGGTAACATATAAGGAGATCATAGATAACTCATAGATCAACTTAACGTAACATATAAGGGGGATCGTAGATAACTCACAGATCAACATAAACGTAACATATAA
>NW_013676472.1:2627-10970 GCF_000517525.1 Limulus polyphemus
ATAACTCACAGATCAAGAGGGATCATAAAGTAAAGCAACAGAGTTTTCTTCATGATGAAGCTGTATTTGCTTGATATCAGAATCAGTCTAACCGGACACATGTTGATATCGTGGGGTATGAAAGTTGTTATTAACGTCCCTGGGATCCACCGTTGAAATCGTCCATCACTGCTATCAGTGAACGTGGGGTATGAAAGTCGTTATTAACGTCCCTAGGATCCACCGTTGAAATCGTCCACCACTGCTATCAGTGAACGTGGGGTATGAAAGTCGTTATTAACGTCCCTAGGATCCACCGTTGAAATCGTCCACCACTGCTATCAGTGAACGTGGGGTATGAAAGTCGTTATTAACGTCCCTAGGATCCACTTCTATAAATCACCATAAGTTGCATGATTACGCTGTTTAAGCTGTTAGAATGTTCAGGTAATGTTGGCTGTGGGTGGGTTTAACTAGTTGGATTGCCTCTAGTTTATTACTTAAAAACTGGATACGGCTAGCGCAAATAGTCCTTGAGTAGCTTTGCTCAAAATTCAACAAACATTTTTACAATAAAGGAAGGTGTGACGATACACACAGTTACGTAGGATCTAAGCGTTGTAAAAACTACAACAGAGATGTTGTAATAATCCAGTTCAGTCGCTAGCACTTCCTTCCGCCTCCTATTCCTCTGTTCTTGTGTTCGAATCTCGCCAACATTCTGAAGACGGCCACATACCAACAGTTGAAAACGTAGTTTTAAAATAGTAACTCAATGTAAACGTCAGATCAATTTGAAGACTTAAGAACAAATAGTTAATGTATATCCGTAAACATTATAGTAGATCTTTTTTTTTGTAAACCAGTAAAAAAGCTTTATTAACAATTACTATCATTCTTATTATTACATAATGACGCAAAAGCTATCAATTAGTAAACATGTTTCGCCGGCATGGGGCGTTATAATACCATAATAGCTAAGAAGGCGAATGTACTAACTTATAGTAACCATAGAATTAGGACTAGGTTTTTAGTGTTCTTTACCGCCAAAAACAAAAATAAACTCAACCTTGACATGACCTGGAACGTTTGTGTGCGACTGGATTAATCTTGTCGCTTCTCTTTCAGATGTATCGTGGGTCATTGAAGTTTAAAGTTCAATTAGCGGGGTCGTTATCATCGTATTATATATACTTGTCTTTCCGAAGAACAGCTAGAAGTAATAGAAATCCTTTAATCTAGTCTCTCGGTCCAGCGTTTGATCCCCCCGATGGACAGAGCGCATATAGCCCACTGTGTGGCTTTGGGATAAGTAAACACCAGTCGTGCACCACTAGACATAATTATTACTAAAGTAAGCCTCCAGTGGCTCAACGGTATGTTTATAGGCTTATAACGCTAAAAACTGGGTTTCGATACCCGTGGTATGCATAGCACAGATAGCCCATTGTGTAACTTTTCGCTTAACAACATACAAACAAGTACTAAAACAAACACATTTTGAAATTCTAAATATAAAAATAAATACATGCGTGATAAGTTTCAAATTAATCATTTAAAATTAATATTCAAAGAATTTTTTTTTATAATTTACAAAATATAAAATACGAAGGGTGTGATTGTTTGTAGTTAAGGCTTCATAATGGGCTATCCGTGCCATGCTCACCATAGGTATCAAAACGTGTTATTTAGTAAAGGTGTGGCGATACAGCGATACGATACAAGTATCGTATCGTGAAGTCGTGATACGTATCGTATCGATACATCGTCCCATACGATACGATACGTGTATCTTCACGACATTTGTTAAGTTTTCAGTAAACATTATAAGTCTTTTGTACAGAAATTTTCAGAGTTTCTAATAAAGTATGAATTCAATAAAGGAAGATGAGTACTGAGTACTACATGTTGTCTTCATATCTTTTATCAAAAACATTACGTGTAAAGTAACATAACAAATTAACAATAACAAAATAGATAGACAGATATTAACTTTGCTATTTTACTTCTCTGCCATTTAGTTGATCAAACCTGAGAATTTGAAAAACCACTGGTGAAGTGTGAAGTACTTAAATAAGACAATGTTATTAGTAATATAGATAATAAATTACAGACAAGACTGTCAAACATTGTAACAAACCGTTGGTGAAACTTCAGTATCTAGATACGCATCGTATCGACTACTATGATGAGATACGCATCCTTATTATTTAGCGTTTTAAACTTACGCCTGAGCCATTTGGGGAGGGGAGGGCTAAGAAGAGTGTGACAAAAACAATTTGAATGAATGCAAAGGTAATAGATGGCGCATCGTACATAAAAAAAAAAGTTAAATATTTTCTTTTTTTTTCAAAAGCTCCGTCAACAATACTGAAACTTTCGGCGGTTACTCATAAGTGGCCCAGCTGTAAGCCTGAGGGCTTATAACTGTAAAAATCGCAGTTTGATACCAACGGTGGGCACAGCACAGATAGCCCATTGTGTATCTTTGCGCTTAACAACAAACATAGACAAGAATTGAAACGATAGTATAAGTTATAGTGGCTTTCCTTGAAACGTATCAATTTCAAACAAAGTACAATACAAGGGGGACCATAGCGATCCCCTCGAGGCACACTAATCTGAATATTATGACGATAATATAAGTTATAGTGGCTTTCCTTGAAACGTATCAATTTAAACAAAGTACAATACAAGGGGGACCATAGCGATCCCCTCGAGGCACACTAATCTGAATATTATGACGATAATATAAGTTATAGTAGCTTGCCATAAAACGTATCAATTTAAACAAAGTACAATGCGAGGGGTACCACAGCGATCCCCTCAAAGCACACTAATCTGAATATTTTGCCACGTTGATCATGAGAATAAAGCAAAGGTCTTCAAGTCTGGGCAGTTTGGAACAAATGGTGACAAAAGCTTGCCGAAGCATTGTACCTTCGCTAACAAAGTTTCTTTTATTACCCATTCAAGGCCGTCTCCAAACTTTATTTTTTTTTAATTTGGTTCCTCGTTCATCAAATTTCCGAACATTTCGTTGACACGTTAACTACAAAAAAACAGCAACATCGAATTGTTAAAACACTATTGCTGGCGTGCTGAGAAGAAGTATTAAATTAGCATTGAGCTTTTTTTTTTCGTAAGCCTAAATCAAAGAACAAACATGTGGAGAGAAACGGTTACAGCTTATGATGCAATTAATGGTAATATTACCATTAATTTTCAATGAAATTGTATCACAATATTACAATTAATGTTACCACTTACCTTTTTCTTTAAATTTTGAAACACCTCTAGGTATACTCTACAATGTATTCTGTTCATTTAGGATACCTAAATAGATCTATAAATAACATACGACAGACTAGGCTGTACTACAGTTACTAGTATCATCATAAACATGTTTAGGTAGTGGTGCCATCTAGTAAACAAAACTTGAACTAACTTTGTAAAAAGTTTCTTTACACTCGTTTAATCAACATAATCAAGAAGTATCTCTGTCGAACAAAAGCGACACAAGTCACGTGTATACGAGTTGCTTCCACGACATGGCCGTCCAAACCTTGCATACATCTAGCAGAGGGAGAAAGAAACGGACATTCGTGTTACTTTATACGAAAACGTACCGGTCAGCTCGCTGGATACAGCACCTGTGCATTTCTCCGCGATCGCACTTTGATTTTTTGTCTGTTTGATGCTTAATTTCACGTACATCTACTCGATGGCTACCTGTACTATCTGTCCTTAACATTTGAAGCGAGGCAACTAGTCAACACTATCTATCGCTAACTCTTGAGCTACTCTTTACCAATGAGTAGTGGGATTAGCTGTCATGTTATAACGTCCCAACGATTGAAAAGGTATATTAAGAAACATGTTTCAATCTCGAGCCCGCAAATTAAGGACTCTTAAAATGGGCAATGGGAAACCGTCGTCTTCGTACACTAGATGGATTATTGAAACAATGCAGGGAGGAGTGGTGTGCTTTAAACATGGGAGCCTTTAGCAGGGTTTTTGTCAAGGTGCGCGGCCGTCAAATAACGTGTCCATAATCGTTTTAATGTAATGTACAGGAGCTCAAGTTGTAGCAGGTATCAATATGTGATGTTGCTTTTTATGCAAACAACAACAACAAAAACTAGGAAGAACGTAACTCACTTCACACCTCTGTAAACGCAATATAAAAGTACTGGAAAATTAATTTCAAAATTAAATATATTAAATCCATATTACCTAAGCCTAAACATTTCAAATTGTATCACCTCTAGCTCAAAATCATGAAACGCTGTTTCAAAACAAGGATTCGTTCTATTGTGTGACCTAGCAATAAAATAAAGTAATCATACTATACAAAATAATATTTACCTATTACAAATGACCAGAAATATTACGTATTATAATAGGTGAGTCATTCAGTGAAACAAATAAATTTATGAGAGATAAAAACTAACAGAGAAAAGCATATATCTGGGTTTTACCTAAAGCATATACTCTGATATCTTCCGAGAATCTTCGATCGGCTTTTCTGTCTGTTTGGGAAATGTATACAAAGTGACTCGCGGGCTAGCCGTCCTTAAGTTTGAGATGACAGACTACAAAGAAGGCAGCTAGTAAACAGCACCCACCGCATCCAACCGTCAGTCTTATAGCGCATCCACATCCAGAAAATGCGGGGTGCGTTTTTTGCGGCAATAGAACACGAAACAACGACTCTCAAATTAATAGTTTGGAACGTTAGCACGGTCTTTTCTATTGGACTCAATTATAGGATTATAGATGACACTGAATGTTAGAATATTTTGTTAAAGTATACCCTGGAAATAATAGATCAGACTCAGTTAGTATATTAGGTTAAAAGATTCACCACATTAACTCTGGAAATCTTAGAGCACACTCAGTTAGTGTAATACGTTAAAAGATTCACCACATTAACTCTGGAAATCTTAGATCAGACTCAGTTAGTAGAATAGGTTAAAAGATACACCACATTAACTCTGGAAATACATTCACTAGTGTTTCATTATCGATGTATAGTTATTGGAATAACATTAACTGGCAATAAAGAAATCATTTCTTTTATATAATAAGCACAGGATTGTTTTTCTCGTCAATACTCTGACCAGCATTGGCTAAGCCTAATAAAGCTAACCATCAATATTAGTATAACTATCAGACTACTCCCCACCTCCCTGCCCCTCGTAGATGGTAAATCCTGAAATTAGATTCATTTCTTTCTTCAGACAGTCTGAAGATCGTTATGCCATGTAGATTTTTGGTAGAAATGTTGCAAGCACAACACATAAAATATTTTTAAATGAATGTTGTAACTTATTTATTCTATGTATATTTTCGAGAAGGGTCCGATCCAACATGTACTTGATATTGATTATTTCTGGTTATTTTTGGGGGTGAGGGATGTTTTTTTTTCAAGTACAACATTTTAGCTCATAGATCCAGCTCTTAACTGATTTTAAAATCTAATTACAACCGCGACTATTGAGGATTACCTCTTGTTTTCAATTGATTTTTCTTTTACACATTACGCCATGGTTACACATACGATTTCTTTCGGGTGCACTGTAAAATTAATACTGTTTCCATGGCTCCAAGTGAGACTTGTGATGTCATGGAAACCATGATCTTATGTTCTTGAACTAATCTTTTGCTAGCAAATAGTGTGAATGACCGTGACATTATAACACCCCAACAGATGAAAGGGTAAGTTTGTTCAGCTCTTAGTTTTTCAATCCCGAGATACGCAGAATGAGAGTCGAACTCCCTAACCACCAGACTATGAAGGCCGGACAAAATTAATAATTATTAATAAACCACCAGACTATGACAGGCTGGACAAAATTAATAATTATTAATAAACCACCAGACTATGACAGGCCGGACAAAATTAGTAATTATTAATAAACCACCAGACTATGACAGGCCGGACAAAATTAATAATTATTAATAAACCACCAGACTATGACAGGCCGGACAAAATTAATAATTATTAATAAAATACCAGACTATGACAGGCCGGACAAAATTAGTAATTATTAATAAACCAACAGACTATGACAGGCTGGACAAAATTAATTATTATTAATAAACTACCAGACTATGACAGGTCGGACAAAATTAGTAATTATTAATAAACCACGAGACTATGACAGGCTGGACAAAATTAGTAATATTTAATAAGATTACTTGTCTCTTGTTATCAAACACAAAATTATTCAATGGGCTATACGTGCTCTGCCTACTGCGAATTTCGAAACCCAACTTTTAGCCTTATAAGCAACCACTAAGATTTGTCAACTCGAGCAAATGGTTTCGTTATAAAGTAATGTTTGTTTGTTTGAAGTTAAGCACAAAGCTACGCAATGGGCTATCTGTGCTCTGCACACCACGGGTGTCGAAACCCGGTTTCTAGTGTTGTAAGTCCGAAGACATACCACTGTGCCACTGGGGGGCTCGTTATAAAGTCTACCTTACTTACTTACTGTTGGTATTTTAATGCTAAATTTTATCCTAGGGTGTGTTTTGGATTAGTTACCATACTTGACAGAAATAAAGGTTTGGTTTGAAATTGCACAAAATGTAAAGTCGTTTGTGCAAAGCAAATAAAACTATCAACTGTAAATTTTTCTGTGTAGTTTTATGCTAAAGTGTAGGATTGCTCTTTACATTAGTTTGAATACAATTTATTGGTGGGATGACATATTTATATATCTAAGACTCGTGCGACAGAAACGCTGACATTCGGATGGTTGATTATCTTCAGGTGGCATTTAGGCCTACGCCCAACACCCATGCAAAGTGGATTGTCAGTAACGAAACCTAGTGGGAGTTTATTGAACAAACAGAAATATTTACGCCTAATGATATTGCGTTTCCTTCGAATACTACTATTTATTCAGTAAAGTCGTAGGCCTCAAACTTGCTCCATTTTAATGACAACTAATACTTAAAGAAATATTCTAATAAATAACTACCAATCACTGATGCTGGAACAATATTTGTAGTGGAGACGCTGAAAAACCACTGAACAAAATTAAAACCTCTGTATATGATGTGTTTCACGCATGCGCAATACCTCCGTTAATAATAGCTTTATGTGGGCCATTGATTCAAATGATTTCGCTTTTAAAAAAGATTTAAAAAAACACTGAAAACCACGCCCTTTTGATTTCGTTTTCCCTCGTGAGGTGTTTGTGAGGTAAGAAGAAAAATGCATGTGTAAATATATATACTTGATTACTCAGTAATTAACATAGATACATCTCTATTAAACACTTTTTTTCTGGATTACAATAAATAAATTATTATTAATTAATTTTATTATATATTTATATATATTTGCTTTTTTGATATATTTCTTCACTTTTTTTGGCATTTTCTATTAAATACATAATTCATAAAGTTAAAACTATGATTAATGCCTATTTGTAAGGGTTTGGTTCAATGAACATTAATTAGTTTTGAAACGTATATATATTCTTCCTTTCGCTTTGAACGAGAGTTTGGTCTAATTAATTACATATTGAAGTATACGAATGCCAAAAAGATGTGTCGTCGAACCGAAATAATCTTTATTTCTATCTGCACATCTGTTTGTCCGTCAGCCAACTGGTATTAAAAAGGAATATTATGGTAAACCTACAAATAAGAAAGCTCATCCACCGTTGAAGATTCTCTTTTGATGAGATCATCTCAACATCCTCTTGTGATAATAAGCATTAGCGCTAGTTATTTTACATATATATATATTTTATTTTTTTTCTTTTCAGCTTAATTAAATTTATTTTCTGGTCGAAATCAAGCCGCTGTGTAGGATTAGGTTCTTAAAAGACATGCACAGTTATAGGTCTAGTCAGTACCGTAGTAAAGGTTTAGTAATACGGCTTAAAAGCGGCTTTACCAATTCACTTATTATCACCGAATTGAACACGCATGTTTAAAAACATCAACAGCATGTAATATAAAAAACGAGTGTATATTTCTGGGTGGATGTAAAGTAATAATAATTTTTTTTTAACATTAGATTCTAGTTAAAATTTTATTCAGGCTCTTAGGAACAACAGCAATAACAAGAACCAACAATTTTATTATGCGGTATCGCTTCCACAGTAAATAAATAAAAAACATCGTGTTTTTTTTCGATCTGCGTGCCAGACGTGACGTTATGATACGTACGCTTGCTTTTAACTTTACTTCCTGTGTTACTATTTTACATTACAGACTTAGTATATTCTCACCTTTATTGATCGCTGACTTTATTCAATCAATAATGTTTAAACATCAGATTTCGAAACTGTAACAATCATGTTGAAGTAGAATACATTGTTAATGTATAATAACAACAGA
>NW_013676472.1:11922-16908 GCF_000517525.1 Limulus polyphemus
AGTAGAACACTTTGTTAACGTATTATAATAGCAGTAGAATAGTTTGTTAATGTATTATAATAGCAGTAGAATAGTTTGTTAATGTATTATAATAGCAGTAGAATAGTTTGTTAATGTATTATAATAGCTGTAGAATAGTTTGTTAAAGTGTTATAATCGTGTATACTTGCAATGGTAGCAATCAGCACTTGGATATAGATAGTACACAAACTTGAAGTTTGGTTGATTTGGAAATTTACCTTTGGATTTTAAAGTAAGGTGAACACTCATAGTTCCTGGGTATCCTCTTGTGTTATCCTGCCAAAAAAAAAAAAAAGGCTAGATATTCTGGCTTAAATAAATCTGAAAAGGTTTAAGCCTTTTCAGATTTACTTCTAGTCTACTTTACAATCAATCGATCAACATCTTGACAGTAGAAACGAATCTATGTATATTACTGTTGTAAACTGTTTTCTGTTGAACCTAACACAGTACGGTGCAAAAGTAACCTAACACAGTACGGTGCAAATATTCCTAACCACGTGTTTCTAGTCAAAAAGTCAAATTAATAACAAATAAAAATATCAAACTGAAATTTGTTTAAGCATTTGTTTTTAAAAAGTCAAATTAAATAAATAAAAAAAAACATAAAATGGAATACATACACACTAATAAATTATCAAACGTTCCGATGGAAAAGTTACCAAAACAGAATTTGTTAAAAAAGGGCCTCGTTTTGGGGAACGTCCATAAAATTGCCGAAACGATAAATCTTGAGATTTTCTATTGGCGTAGGTCTATATATATATATATATCCTCCCACTGTCTGTGAATAATGGCACAACCCACAAAACTTCTCAAATATCTATACTTAAAAAAAACTTAGATGCATAATTGAATTAGAAATAGTAGTCGTTTTTATTGGTTATATCTTAAATAATAAGTAACCAAGTTAATCAATTTATCAAAGTGTAAAACTTAGATTATTTATTATTTTATTATCACATGACTGGGTAAGATTCCTTCTGAAAATTGTGAACAGACTTATTTTAAATGTGAGATTATGTCAAAATAAATCTAAACTATTTATCTTAAGCATGTATAATTTTGTTGCCCGCTAAATATGTGTGAATAGACTTATTTTAAATGTAATATTTTATAACTAAGAGTTTCAAGATCAGCCTACAGGTGGTGCATTTATAGGAGTGGTCCACACCGCCAGAGATTAACACAAAGTGCTTCTTTATTAATTAAACCCGTTCTTTATTTTTTAACTTGCTTTTCAATCAATCTTCTAAACCTCGTTTGGTAATTTTCAGTCGGCCTTTGGCCTCCGTCTAAGGATCGGGTGTGGCCTAGTTGTTGGCGTGCTGGGATGAGTTTCAGAAAGTCCAAAGTCGAACATGCAATATGGTGCTAAACACGCTTCGCACTTTCAGGTGTGGACGTGTTGACTGTCACTGTCATTCTCGCTATTGAGTTAAGAGTAGCTTTGTAGGTGGTGGGTACTGCTGATTATTTGCCCTCGCCCCCTGGTGAGGAGATATAAATTATGGTTGGGGTTATGTCTGTACTTTAAAGTCTCTGACCTGGCCATTTAGTCCATATATCGCAAAATGTGGCTCAAGTTGAAAATACCACACACACACACACATACAAAATAGTTAACAAGAAATAATAAAACAGATCTTATTTTGAGGTTGTTTTTTTTTTTATTTCTATACAAAAATGATTTTGTTGTTTGAAAAATTTTATGGATAATTTCTACCATTCTCTTTGCGCTCGGACGACGTTTCGAACTCCATGCTGAGTCCCTCTTTCGTTTGTACCTGTGAGAAGGTGTGATCAACGCGGACCACAGAGAAAGCTCTGACGGTAGTGATCTTTCATTGGACATAGACAGTGATGTTTTGTGCTATGTTTTTGCTAGTTTGGGTAGAATGTGGTTTAAAACATTGCCAACATTCAACCTAGAAGAAGACGTTGTAGCCTTTCATTTTGAAAAAAGTCATGTGATAGCAAAGAGAACCAATCAAAGGATAGTCTTGTACTCTCAGTGGAAAGCTACTTTGAATCAGAATAACTCAAAGCTAAACTAATGCAATTCGCGGTTATCAAAGTACTGTCATTTATTTAGCCTAGAAACAAAACTAATATTTATGATAGAAAAGTATTATTATTATTAAGAAATACAGTTTCGCGTTATTAAGCGATCTGTGAAAACCAAACTTTGTACTAAAGAAACCTAACAGAAGCAAAGGTAGAAATTTTAACACCAAAAATAACACGGATTTAAATAACTCAATATCTCATGAAATATAGTGATCCCTTTACATCATAATAATAACTCAATATCTCATGAAATATAGTGATCCCTTTAAATCATAGCAATAACTCAATATCTCATGAAATATAGCGATCCCTTTACATCATAACACTATAGTTCACGTTACGTTGTGTGTTTGTGTATCGTGTAATTCTTGTTTGTTTTTGAATATCGCGCAAAACTACCCAAGGGCTATATGCGCTAACCATCCTTAATTTAGCAGTGTAAGACTAGAGGGAAGGCAGCTAGTCATCACCACCCACCGCCAACTCATGGGCTACTCTTTTACCAACGAATAGTGGGATTGACCGTCACATTATAATGCCAACACGGCTGAAAGGGCGAGCATGTTTGGTGGGACGGAGCTTCAAACCCGCGACCCTCAAATTGCGAGTCGAACGCTCTAACCATCTGGCCATGCCGGGCCTCGTGTAATTATATCAATTGTAACTAGCAAATCTAACCATCTGGCCATGCCGGGCCTTGAGTAATTATATCAATTGTAACTAGCAAATCTAACCATCTGGCCATGCCGGGCCTCGTGTAGTTATATCAATTGTAACTAGCAAATCTAACCATCTGGCCATGCTGGGCCTCGTGTAGTTATATCAATTGTAACTAGAAATCTAACCATCTGGCCATGCCGGGCCTCGTGTAGTTATATCAATTGTAACTAACAAAATTCTCCTAATTCAACTCTATGATTGGGCTTTTGAAAACCAGAATATTGTGAACTGTTTTGAGTTTTAACAAAAACGAACTCATAAAATTCACAAGTTTGTAAAGGGTAACCGTTCAAAATTACAACAGCTTCAAGCCACTACTTTTGGTATAATGTTGTTCTAATAGTGTAATTAATAGTATATTAATTATATATATTAAGCGGGTGCTTTATTGAGCAATCCCATCGGCGAATATTTCTAACGCGCCAGCAACAAAGTAAACAGTGCCGTAATTACTTTCTAGAGGGTGCTTCCCCACCAAGTTTAGACTTTATGTTTGTTTGTTTGAAGTTAAGCACAAAGCTACACAATGGGCTATCTGTGCTCTGCCCATCACGGGTATCGAAACCCGGTTTCTAGCACTGTAAGTCCGCTGACATACCGCTGTGCCACTGGGGGACTAAACTTTATGGTATATTTTCAGAACTTTTACGTAAGAATCAATAAATAAGTTAGGTTTATTATTATAATTATTACTCTTAGGTGCAAGACTAGACCATGAGGTATTTGTATTCTGTCCACAAAAGGTATCAAAACATGATTTTTAGCATCTTAAGCCTGTATACTTGGGGGAGAAGGGGGGCAAATATGTCAGGCTACTGTGTGGTGTGAACAGTTATATAGCTATCACTAAGTGGTGGTAACATAAAAATCGTTAAAAAGTAATTACTTTAATCAAAAATTAGTTGAAAATAATTGTTCTTTTTTGGGGGGATATACTGATATTTCAGATAATTCAGTCTTTAATATTGAAAAGGATTGTTCTTTTGAGGGATATACTGATATTTCAGATAATTCAGTCTTTCAATATTGAAAAGGATTGTTCTTTTGGGGGGATATACTGATATTTCAGATAATTCAGTTTTTGAATATTGAAAAGGATTGTTCTTTTGGGAGGATATACTGATATTTCAGATAATTCAGTTTTTTAATATTGAAAAGGATTGTTTTTTGGGGATATACTGATATTTCAGATAATTTAGTCTTTTAATATTAAAACCCCTCAACAAAGTTACTACAAAAAGAAGCTATACTAAAAAAACAGATAGTCTCTTGGTAACAGGATAAAAGGAACTGACGTATGTCTACTTTAAACACGCTGGTGGTTTTACGTGATACCACGTACAAGATGTATATAAAGCGTATTGATGCAGAGCGTGATTCGTGTTAGTTGAAGGTGATATTTCCTATAATCTCGTGTTTAGATTATTTTAGGCAATGAATATTTTTAATTATATTTGTCATAAAATGTTCAATATTATTAATAACGGTTTGATATTTACTCTTTCCTTTTGACGTGTAACTAAATATTAACCTCATACAAAATCATGTGATATTTACTAAATCCGTAAAAATATAGTTTTACCTCATTTCATATGATAAGTACATTTTCAAAGAGTATGTAAAAATAATCTGTTCCACTAGAGGGTGCTAAAATAACACTATTATACGTGTTTAAAATAACACTATTATACGTAGAAAAAAGAACTTAAGTTAAAATCTGCATTTAAGATAAAATAGTATGTAAAATAAGCTTTCTTTAAGCCACCAATGAGAGATGCGTTTTTAAAACTGTGCTTACGGTAATTAATGTGCTCCAGAATGTTAACGAACTATATATATATATATATACAGTTCCTGTTAAAACTGTGCTTACGGTAATTAAAGCGCTCCAGAATGTTAACGAACTATATATATATATACAGTTCCTGTTAAAACTGTGCTTACGGTAATTAATGTGCTCCAGAATGTTAACGAACTATATATATATATATATACAGTTCCTGTTAAAACTGTGCTTACGGTAATTAAAGCGCTCCAGAATGTTAACGAACTATATACAGTTCCTGTTAAAACTGTGCTTACGGCAATTAAAGTGCTCCAGAATGTTAACGAACTATATATATATATACAGTTCCTGTTAAAACTGTGCTTACGGTAATTAAAGCGCTCCAAAAT
>NW_013676473.1:0-2703 GCF_000517525.1 Limulus polyphemus
TCAAGTCTCTGAAGAACGTATTGTTATCTTGTATTACACATGTTTTCCAAGTCTCTGAAGAACGTATTGTTATCTTGTATTACACATTTTTTCAAGTCTCTGAAAAACGTATTGTTATCTTGTATTACACGTTTTTCAAGTCTCTGAAAAACGTATTGTTATCTTGTATTACACACGTTTTTCAAGTCTCTGAAAAACGTATTGTTATCTTGTATTACATATATTTTTCATGTGTCTGAAGAACGTATTGTTATCTTGTATTACACATGTTTTTCAAGTCTCTGAAGAACGTATTGTTATCTTGTATTACACGTTTTTCAAGTCTCTGAAAAACGTATTGTTATCTTGTATTACATATATTTTTCAAGTGTCTGAAGAACGTATTGTTATCTTGTATTATACTTCTAGAGCGTAAATATTTTAAGACCTTTTAATGGCATTTAAATATTTACACGTGTTTGTATTTTTGCCTAAGATTACCCCCATCGAACTCAACTCACAATGTATAAAACATCCTGGTTATAAAAATCATAGCTAAGAAAGTGAGGTAAGTTTCCAAATGTTCTGTTCCCAAGAATCCGCAATAAATCACTTAAATCTCTTTAGCTGAACCACTAGTAACAGAATCCATCTAAGTCTGTAATAACCTCGTCAGCCATAATCCAATTAACTACGACTCCCCAAAGGCAAAGGTTTTCATCTGTATTTCCTACTGAGATTTCATCTCAAGCTTTTCATAACTTAACAATGGATTTCAGTCCTCATTCAAGAAACTGTTTATTTGTTTGTTTCGAGTGTTCGTGCAATGCTACACAAGGACTGTTAGTGCTCGCCGTCGCTAAGTTTGAGCCGACCGATTAGAGTGGAGGCAGCTGCTCACCAGCACCCACCGTCAACTCTTGGGTTACTTTAATCGCATGAATTAGATGTGATCTCACTCTTATAACGCACTTACGGCCCCAAAAAGTACGGAGTTTTGTAACAGGTGATAATCCACGCACAGAAGTCAGTGGCACGGTATTCATTATATTCCATACGAAGTCATACCGGTCAAGTCGCCTATGGATTTCTGTGTGTTCAGACTGTTGAGATGGGTGCTGGGAAATCGTAGTTTATATACACTAGATGGTTTGATAGAAAGCTTTCTGTAATGGAAACTACGCTGCAGGGCTACTGTCCAGATGTACAGTCATCAGATAGAATATGACCGGACGTGGCGACATGGTCTGTAACGACGTGTTGAGGCTTCAACATCGTTTTAGTATATTAGTATGGCGTACACAGCTTCTGTACTTACGAGAAACTCGTATCATATCTGCGTTTGATACGTAGATACGCTGGAGAATATAATTGTTTTACTCTTATCTCAATTAAATAGTCCTTCTGAAGTGTATCAAATATTTGTTTGAGCGAAGGAATAAAGAACATCGTTTCTAGTGCCGTAAACATTAATTAAGTCTCCAGCTTGCTGTATCATAATCAAAGGACTACCCTTAACATAACTATGACTTGTTTATTTTTAATCATAACTAAATTAAATCCTCGCGAGCTCTAGGTCTTTACGTCATGGCTACAATTAGAGACAATAGTATGGACAATGCTAGCAAGCATTTTATTTTTAGACAAGCTCCTAACGCCCCTCCTATAAATGCGTTATATAGGGGTGTTATTGTTAGATAAAGGTAAGTCAATGTCAGTGGCGTTACTATTAGATAAAGGTAAGTCAATGTCAGGGGCGTTATTGTTAGATAAAGGTAAGTCAATGTCAGGGGCGTTATTGTTAGATAAAGGTAAGTCAATGCCAGGGGCGTTATTGTTAGATAAAGGTAAGTCAATGTCATCGTTATTGTTTTAGGAAATGCTACACGAAGGGATATATGTGCTCTATCCACTGCTAGAAATGGAACCACAGATTTTAGCGTTGTAAGTCCGCAAAGTTACCGCTGACTCACCGAGAAACAGATCCGAAAGGGTCCGATAGTTCTCCTTCTATATTACGTTGTTTGTTTTATATGTAAGTCATTGAAATGTTAACTATTTCTATTCGGACTTTAAAACTTTTACGTTGTTTGTTTTATATGTAAGTCATTCAAATGTTAACTATTTCAATTCGGACTTTAAAACTTTTACGTTGTTTGCTTTATATGTAAGTCATTGAAATGTTAACTATTTCAATTCGGACTTTAAAACTTTTACGTTGTTTGCTTTATATGTAAGTCATTGAAATGTTAACTATTTCTATTCGGACTTTAAAACTTTTACGTTGTTTGCTTTATATGTAAGTCATTCAAATGTTAACTATTTCAATTCGGACTTTAAAACTTTTACGTTGTTTACTTTATATGTAAGTCATTCAAATGTTAACTATTTCAATTCGGACTTTAAAACTTTTACGTTGTTTGTTTTATATGAAAACTATTCAACTTTAACTGTTTCAATTTAGCAAGTAGGAGTTGTTACACCCAAGAGTTAATATGATTTTGTTTTCGTCATTAGGTTCAAATGAAGAGGTTACGTCTCCAAAACTCTAATTGAGAGTTTTGTGACTTCTAGTTTGGCTAAAACAAACGCCCCACCCTCGTCATGTCGTCAGTACCGATGACAGCAATCTGTTATCATCTCGTCAGGACATTCACTATTGTAACTTGAAGACAGCGATCTGTTATCATCTTGTCACGACATTCACTATTGTAACTTGAAGAC
>NW_013676473.1:3703-16217 GCF_000517525.1 Limulus polyphemus
GTCACGACATTCACTATTGTAACTTGAAGACAGCGATCTGTTATCATCTTGTCACGACATTCACTATTGTAACTTGAAGATAGCAATCTGTTATCATCTCGTCAGGACATTCACTATTGTAACTTGAAGACAGCGATCTGTTATAATCTCGTCAGGACATTCACTATTGTAACTTGAAGACAGCGATCTGTTATCATCTTGTCACGACATTCACTATTGTAACTTGAAGACAGCGATCTGTTATCATCTTGTCAGGACATTCACTATTGTAACTTGAAGACAGCGATCTGTTATCATCTCGTCAGGACATTCACTATTGTAACTTGAAGACAGCGATCTGTTATCATCTCGTCAGGACATTCATTATCTAACTTTGTCTTCTGTTAAGGACCTTAAGTATTTCCAAGGCTAATGTACTAGTGTTCCCTTTTTTGTGTTCAATAAACGACATGGATACCAGAAAGGTTTTTTAACATGGCTATCAGAAAGGTTTTTCGAAAGCGATGGAGGAACCCAATCGCAGTGTTCGGGGTAGGAATTTTCGTGGTAGGCTTGTTGTCAAACACTCGTCCATCAGTGAATGGTTGTAGTCACAGCGACACCAATCCAGAACTGATTACTTTAGATCTAAAGACGAGTTATAGACCCACTTACTATTTCCGGGACTTGTTAAGTATTGAAGGAGGCGACGCCAACACCACCAAGCCTCCACCTCAGTTTCCACCAGATTTATTTACGGAAACCCAAAGAAAACATGGTGCCGTAATTTTCCATGTGATTGGACTAGTTTACATGTTTGCCGCCCTGGCTATCGTTTGTGACGAGTTTTTCATACCCGCCCTGGATGTAATTACAGAGAAGCTCAAGATTTCGGAGGATGTTGCCGGAGCAACCTTTATGGCCGCAGGGGGCAGTGCTCCCGAGCTCTTCACCAGTATCATTGGGGTTTTTATCTCTTTTGATGATGTTGGAATTGGAACAATCGTTGGGTCTGCAGTGTTTAATATTCTCTTCGTCATCTCAATGTGCGCCATCTTTAGCAAGTCTGTTCTACAACTCACCTGGTGGCCACTTTTTCGTGATGTTAGTTTCTATTCCATAATTCTGATTATTCTGATCATGTGTTTTCGAGACAATGTTATATACTGGTACGAATCGGTGGTTCTCCTCTTGTGCTATGCCTGCTATGTTACATTCATGAAATTCAACGAACCACTAGAAAAGCTAGTGAAGAAAATCCTCAACAGGAACAAAGTTACCAGAGTGGATAGTAAAGACCATCTGATGCCTAGTGTAAGTAACGGAGATTTTTCTTTATCTAAAGTTACCTTTTCTTTGAGATTATGAATTTCTCAATAACTTTTTTAATGTGGAAATAGATAACTTATTAAGGTACTGACGTAAGAGTGGGTTATTGCAATCCGGTCTCGATTAAAAAGGTTCACTGTGGATTAACTGGTGGGTTAGTGCAATTCGGTCTCAATGAAAAGGATCACTTGGAATCCACTGGTAGGTTATTGCAATCCGGTCTCGATTAAAAAGGTTCACTGTGGATTAACTGGTGGGTTATTGCAATCCGGTCTCGATTAAAAAGGTTCACTGTGGATTAACTGGTGGGTTAGTGCAATTCGGTCTCAATGAAAGGGATCACTTGGAATCCACTGGTAGGTTAGTGCAATCTGGTCTCGATAATAAAGGTTCACTGTGGACTATCTTTTTCAATATATCAAAAAATAAAGGTTTATGATTGCAAATTAAAAACAAAATAGTAAAATCCAATCATGAAAAAGCAGTAAAACTTCTATTGTTCCTTAAAACTCTCTCTCCTTAAACCTCTGGAAGAATCAAAATTAAATTAACTTAGCTCTTGTAAACTGCTCTCCGAAGTACAATTATAACTAACTCTACACGATCTTTTCCAGATAGTTTTATTATTCAGTATTTGAGAACACTGTCCAAAGTAGAAGTTTTTACTGTTCATATGTCACAGTATTTTTACTCATCGATTGTCTAAATGCTTTTCATTATTTTGTTAATTATCTGTTTCGAACACAAATTTCAACCATTATCATAGGTGTCTTAAACATACTTCGAAGTTAACTTGTTAACATTTATATTTTCATAAATCATTCACCGTTCATCTTTAAGTTAATAGCTTTAACAAGCTAAACGTCCTAACAACTTTAACTCATATATATATATATATATATATATATTCTGGTCACAAATGTCCCACCAAACATGCTCGCCCTTTCAGCCGTGGGAACGTTATAATGTGACCGTCAATCCCACTATTCGTTGGTAAAAGAGTAGCCCAAGAGTTGGCGGTGGGTGGTGATGACTAGCTGCCTTTCCTCTAGTCTTACATTGCTAAATTAGGGACGGCTAGCGCAGATAGTCCTCGTGTAGCTTTGCGCGAAATTCAAAACAAACAAACTGTCACAAATCAAATGATAAACATATTTTACTGATTAAATGTTGGACTGAAAAAATATATTTTCAGTATATATTGAACTACATTCTTCAAGGTAATTGACGTACTCATTCATATCCCTTTTTGCCTCCAAAAACGTTACTTTACATGCATATCCATTATTGCCTACCAAAAACGTTACTTGAAATTCATATACATTGTTGCCTGCCAAAAAAGTTACTTTAAATGCACATGTATTATTATCTACCAAAAACCGTTACTTTACATGCATATACATTGTTGCCTACCAAAAATGTTACTTTAAATTCATATACATTGTTGCCTGCCAAAAAAGTTACTTTAAATGCACATGTATTATTATCTACCAAAAACCGTTACTTTACATGCATATACATTATTGCCTACCAAAAACGTTACTTGAAATTCATGTACATTGTTGCCTGCCAAAAAAGTTACTTTAAATTCATATATATTATGTGCCTGCCAAAAAAGTTACTTTAAATTCATACATATTATTCCCTACCAAAAACGTTACTTTAAATGTTTGAAGAAATTTGATATCATGAAAAATATGGTGTGCTGAATTCGAGTAGAAATAAAATTTTTAGATTATTTGTTCCCCAGGAAATTTGATTTATTAAACTAGTAAAACAGTTATATATAAGTTTAATGACGACATATACTGAGAAAGATGTCTGGAAAGTGAAGGCGATAAAATGTTGTTACTAAACGTATGTATAAACACTAGCATATTTACAAACTTATCCACGAATCTTGGATTTATGTGCAGATAAACTTTCTATATCCGAACAATATGCGTCGATACATGGTTTGGTGACATCATTCTCTACAGATCAACAAATCCAATTTTTGTGAAAAACTTGAAGAAACACGAGACGCCACCTTAAACCGAAGGTTAGAATCTCGTGCTCCAATCTTGTAGTTTGCAACACCACAGTTTGGACTAAAGATGATGGATCCTCGCCTGTTGATGTAGTTTGCAACACCACAGTTTTGACTAAAGATGATGGATCCTCGTCTGTTGATGTAGTTTGCAACATCACAGTTTGGACTAAAGATGATGGATCCTCGCCTGTTGATGTAGTTTGCAACACCACAGTTTGGACTAAAGATGATGGATCCTCGCCTGTTGATGTAGTTTGCAACACCACAGTTTGGACTAAAGATGATGGATCCTCGCCTGTTGATGTAGTTTGCAACACCACAGTTTGGACTAAAGATGATCGATCCTCGTCTGTTGAAAATGGCTCAGATCTCATAGGAAGTTTTATATTTCATCAAATTCTTTCACTTTACTTCGAAAAATATACATAATTAATTTAAAGTAAAGCTCTAACAAATATTTTTATACTTCAAACACTTTGATCTGGTATTTCCACAAATAGATAAAAGTCGTCTTGCTTGATAAGGTAATTTCTATATAACGGTTATGGCTTAAAATAAGTTTTATAGAACAATATTCAAGTTGTTATTATTTCCAAAACCGTTGCTAGGCAACGTACTGCTATTTTCTACGACGTGTAGACTGGATCATGGTTTCCGAGGCGACGAAAGTCTATGCGAATTTTATCTATAGAAAATAATGAAATGTAAAACAGGCTACGAAGAAATATGTCATTATGACGAAAACACACACACACACACACACATAAAGTGTGTTTCTTATGAAGAACGATACGATGGTGTTTTGAGGATATGATAACCGGTGTGTTCCGAGAGTATATCCATACTTTGATATTTCCTATAGACCCTTATAGCTGTGGTATTTCCAGTAGAAAAGTTTCCCACATGATAGATAAGTAAAAATGTACTTCATTGCAATGTTGCTGCTTGGAATTGGGAATGGTGTTTTATATTGTTTGACTTGATCCGTTAAGATATTACATCACAGTGTGCGAACGAGTATTCCTCTAGTCTTCAACCAAGATCTACTGGAAGGAAGATACATGAGAACAAAAATATAATACAACCACAAAGGAAACAACACAATGGCAAGTGTTCCGTGCATGTTGAACTGATAAAAACGACCTTTATTCAAAACTCTTATCAGTATGTTAAAATAAAAATCCCTAAATTTAAAAATGGAATTCTCAAGGTTGCTGTTAAGGAACAAAATTCACAAGTTAAAGCTAAAAACAGTAAAAATAAAACTTGCTTCCAGAAAATACAAACTCTAAATTGAACTAAATACAAATTCAATTAAAAGTTAAACTCTCTTTATCGTAGCTATCAAAAATGCAGTAAAAGTAATTCAAGGTTGAGAAAAAAATCCTACAAAACACCACACTTTCAGATTTTGTTATACAAAATTAAAGATCTAAAGTTAATCAAGTTACAAATATATGGAACAATAAAACTGACAAAGACAGGTTTCTACACAAATTAATCTCACGTCTTCTCCACTATCGAGTAATAGGACGTGGCAACCCGTGACTATTATATACTCTGGAGTCAGAGAAGACAACTTTTATTTCCTGAACTTATGTGCTATCTTTCTTGCAAGAAACTCGGTTAGTTGCCAATTAGTGAACTTATGCCCCAAAAAAGGAGAGCTGAAGAGCCTGTTTTATTGACTTTCTGGGTCCAAATAGGAAGCTGAGAAACACAATAATTTAAAAATAATTTACATCTTAGCTAAGGGGTAGGAAACACTTGATACCATCCTCTGTATCACACAGTTCACGTACAAAAAATATTCCATACTTCCAGTGTAGTATCAGAGAAGTTTGTTCATTTTGTTAACGCCACTATTGCACATTTTTTCAATGAAATCTTTATATTGTCAAGGACTTAATATGCACTACTCTCTATCAAAAAAAAAAAACACTTTTTAACTAGTACTTTATCTAAGTGTAATGTTTATATTAATACAGCCTGCCAGTTTTTATCGTTACTGCTTTCAAGATCAATACTTGATATTGTTACCAACTTCAACCATGCGTAATGTTTTGTATTACTTAAGCCTCAAAGTAAAAGTGTACTACATTGCAATGTTGCTGCTTGGAATTGGGAATGGTGTTTTTTTTTTTTATTGTTTAGCTCCTAAAAGCAGTGCTTCATATTGTGATCAACTGTACTGTTTCCGCTTGAGAGCACACTGCTAATATCTTAATGGATGAAATATTACATCTTGTCGATGTGTAGATACAGAAATCTGAACACAATAACTCTACCTCATATTTGATCCCCCAACATTTTGAGGGTATCCTCAATACCTTAGTTATCTACATATACCTATAGTCTGAAGTTGGGGTTAAATATGTAAAACATATTTTCGTTATTCCAATGTGACATCATTAAACATTGTGCCAAGAGTTACAGTTTCTCAATATATCCCATAATAATAAATTACAATTGCGCAATATGGTTAGAAATCCAACCTTGGTGGCTGACAATGGAATATACACGTAGGACACTGTTAATACAACACACTAACGTGTTAATAGTATTCTTCCAGATTATAGGTCACTCTTTGATGACTTTCCATGTCTAGAGGTTCTTCCAGGTTATAGGTCACTCTATGATGATTGTCCATGTCTAGAGGTTCTTCCAGGTTATAGGTCACTCTTTGATGACTGTCCATTTTTTATTTAAATGTTTTGTCGATTTCCAATGATTCTAACTGTAATAATAACTTTACAATAACAAAGTTCACAGAATACCAGACTTGTTTTGTTTACTAGTTATAAGCGATGTTGGTTTCATAACTTCAAGTGCGAGAAACTGTATGCTTAGTTTTTCTTTTCAATATGAAATACAGTACGGTTAAAAGTCTCATAATACATCGTGACTGGACGTGACTAGCTATTTGTGACTATCTTTTATTTTATTGATAGGTCGATAAAGTCGTAGGTCGTGACTTCCACGTCCATAATGTTACGAACTAGAACATAAGCTATATTTAGATCAAGTTAATCATTTTCACGTGCGTCTCACGGATTAACCCTTGCATTGCGTTGTGCAGTAGGCATAATATCAGTTTGAATGTAGGTATTTTGAGGGGGAATTTACGGCGTGTACTAATATTTCTTTTCCTTTAACCCCACATACATGTAGTAGTTCCTTTGGAGTATTCACGTAATGAACTCCCACGAGAATTGCAGAGGCATGTTGACCGGTTAACATACATAATTTCCTCTGGATAATGTGCACATTGACCGGTTAACATACATAATTTCCTCTGGATAATGTGCATGTTGACCGGTTAACATACATAATTTCCGCTGGATAATGTGCATGTTGACCGGTTAACATACATACTTTCTGCTGGATAATGTGCACATTGACCGGTTAACATACATACTTTCTGCTGGATAATGTGCATGTTGACCGGTTAACATACATACTTTCTGCTGGATAATGTGCACGTTGACCGGTTAACATACATACTTTCTGCTGGATAATGTGCACATTGACCGGTTAACATACATAATTTCCACTGGATAATGTGCACATTGACCGGTTAACATACATAATTTCCGCTATATAATATGCTTATTGACTGGTTGATTTCCAAATCTTCATCAACCAGCACAATACTCTGATTCTTGTGTAAGTTCTCAAGTGAAATGTATTATTATTATTAAAGTTTAGAACTTGATCATCACGACACACATCAACCAGCACACTAATTACAAAAGATAAAATATGATTGATCAATACATCAAACAGCACACAAAGTACAAAAAAGATAAAATATGACTGATCAACACATCAAACAGCACACTAATTACAAAAAAGATAAAATATGACTGATCAACACATCAACCAACACACAAAGTACAAAAAAGATAAAATATGACTGATCAACACATCAACCAGCACATTAATTACAAAAAGATAAAATATGACTGATCAACACATCAACCAACACATTAATTACAAAAAGATAAAATATGACTGATCAACACATCAACCAGCACATTAATTACAAAAAAGATAAAATATGACTGATCAACACATCAACCAGCACATTAATTACAAAAAAGGTAAAATATGACTGATCAACACATCAACCAGCACATTAATTACAAAAAAGATAAAAGATCAATTTTCTTGTATACAACTGCAGTGCCACTACAGCTACGACAAGTAGTATGCTAAACAGATTCAACAGGGAAAATAAAGTATTAGTGAAACACAAAACACGTACATTCTTGTTAGAAGGGAATTGGTCTTTGTGGAAACATTTAGCTTTCCCGCCAATAAAGTTAACCCTGAAAACACTAGTGATCATCTTTCAAACCTGACGTGGTTATTTTATCTTGTTGTCAGTAACCAGGGTAACTGAATGTAAGTAGTCGGAAGTGACGCAAAACTACGTAGCTGAGAAGTATCATTAGCTTCCCTGAATCCGGTTATTTGTTGTTTGAGGTCGTAAATAAAAAATTACAGTTTAAATTGGAGGTCGAAGTACAGCATAAACAGATTTCTAGATACATCCCAAAATTTAAAGGTCTTATCGAGGATAAATAATTAACATTCAGGTTTTACTTTACATAAATTAGCGTGTTGTTCGTTTATTTAAAATAAGAAATGTCACGTATAAAACTACGCTCATAACATGACACAGGATTAGAGCTTGTGTGATTTCCTAGAAATATGGTATACGTCTGCGTTTCTTTGAACTCCAGCTTCTTTCTCGCTTTCGTGTAGGCTGTACAAGCCCACCATGTAACTACTACTCCTAAGGAAGGAATCAAACACGTAACTTTAATGAGTGAAACAGTTTCTGGTTAAGTACAATAGTCTTGTTTTAGTCAGATATATGATAATTCATCTGACTTTATTGTTTGTTTTTTCCATCATTTATCAGACGTTGTTCCTGTAAGTTTTATCGGTAGAAAACTTGAAAAACTGCCGCCACTTGCAGCGGAAATGTCTGGCAGCTTTCCAAAGGAAAGATCGATAAAAAGACATTTATCCGAGTCCATACGAGTAATGGAAGCAGTATATTCAAGAGATTTACAAGTTCAGGATTTCACAAGAGTGAAACAACGTCAGAAGAAGATTTGTTGGAAATAGTTTTTTTTTTCTAGAAGATCACATATTTAATTATACTTATTTTAACTGTCTAAGTTTTTCTTAATGAACTAGCATGTTATACCAAAAATTAATTATACTTATTTTAACTGTCTAAGTTTTTCTTAATGAACTAGCATGTTATACCAAAAACGAAATGGTATCAAAAAACATTTTCACCACTTAGTGTTGTTGCTCCAGATATTTTTATCTTATGTTGCTATTCAGGTAAATATTTGTGTTTACAGTTCGCTATATAGCTTAAGGTCTTTACAAGTCATTGTATGGATTAAGGTCTTTACAGTTCGCTATATAGCTTAAGGTCTTTACAAGTCATTGTATGGATTAAGATCTTTACAGTTCGCTATATAGCTTAAGGTCTTTACAAGTCATTGTATGGATTAAGGTCTTTGTAAGTCATTCTATGGATTAAGGTCTTTACAGTTCGCTATATAGCTTAAGGTCTTTACCACTCATTATATAAATTAAAATGATTTTACATGTCATTGTATGGGTTCTAACCAAATGTTATTAACATCTGAAAACCCAAAATTATTGACCATAATTTGATATATTTTCTTTCTCAATTTTAGTTTCGAAAAAGAGAAAAGAAATACTAACTTAACGACAGAAATTCTGAAGATAGCCTTATTTTACAGTTCTTACAAAAACCCAATAATCTCTCGAGAACAGCCAAGAATATGATAATTAGAACTTTTTTCACTATCATCTTGTCCACAACTAATATTTAATAATGAGTTTTACGTAAGACTATTAACCACCTAGGAGAAACGTTGAAGTCACGCTTTACATAAGATTGATTATTAACCACCTAGGAGAAACGTTGAAGTCACGCTTTACATAAGATTGACTATTAACTACCTAGGAGAAACGTTGAAGTCACGCTTTACATAAGATTGACTATTAACTACCTAGGAGAAACGTTGAAGTCACGCTTTACATAAGATTGACTATTAACCACCTACGAGAAACGTTGAAGTCACCCTTTACATAAGATTGATTATTAACCACCTACGAGAAACGTTGAAGTCACCCTTTACATAAGATTGATTATTAACCACCTACGAGAAACGTGTCAATATACTTTTGGACCTACCTGTAAAACCTACAAGTTGATATTTTAATTATTATTTAAGGTAATTTACTTACACGCAGTTAAAAGTTACATTTTATTTATTATCGTATAATTACAATAAAAATTGTGACGTGAATTAGTTATAATTATTATTTTATATCTGGGACATAAAGATTGATGACAAGTCTTCATTTAAAATTTGTATAGATTCCTTGTGTCCCCAGTGGTTCAGCGATAAATTTGTGTAGAGCCCTTGTGTCCCCAGTGGCTCAGCGATAAATTTGTATAGAGCCCTTGTGTCCCCAGTGTCTCAGAGAAAATTCGTATAGAGCCCTTGTGTCCCCAGTGGCTCAGCGATAAATTTGTATAGAGCCCTTGTGTCCCCAGTGGCTCAGCGATAAATTTGTATAGAACTCTTGTGCCCCCAGTGGTTTAGCGATACATTTATATAGAGCCCTTGTGTCCCCAGTGACTCAGCGATAAATTTGTGTTGAGCCCTTGTGTCCCCAGTGGCTCAGCGACAAATTTGTATAGAACTCTTGTGTCCCCAGTGGCTCAGCGATAAATTTGTATAGAGCCCTTGTGTCCCCAGTGACTCAGCGATAAATTTATGTAGAACTCTTGTGTCTCCCAGTGGCTCAGTGATAAATATGTGTAGAGCTCCTGTGTCCCCAGTGGCTCAGTGATAAGTTTATGTAGAGACCGTCTATCCCCAGTTGCTCAGCAATAAATCTATGTAGAGCCCTTGTGTCCCCAGTGTCTCAGCGATAAATTTGTGGACTCATAACGCTAAAAAACGGGTTTCGGTACCCGTGGTGGGCAGAGCACAGATAGTCCATTGTGTTGCTTTGTGCTTAACTTAAACAAACAGTACAAACATTTTAAATATAAAACTAGATATACAAATTAACTCTTTAGTTACAATATAACACAAAGGAATACCACATAAAACAAATGCATTTTTAATTTACACACAGTCATGAATATGTTGCAGTATGTTAACTGGTCACGTTCTGAACTAGTCACGTCAGGCATTATTAGAGGCAGTGTTCATGAGCCTAAACAGTTGTGCAGGCATATTGTGTGTTCTGTAACCAATCGTTTATTACAATGTTCATGCATATAAGTGTATGCAGTTTTAATACAGAAGATTGATCAAGGAAGTATCTAAGTTCCTTTCTCCCGTTACATATTGAACTAGGTTATTCATTAGGGTATCACGTGTGCTGGGAAAGAATAACATTATTGTTCTGTGTATATAATGGCGTGTTTTCTCAGACTGGGATAGTTATAATGATTATTTTCCAGAGATTCACAGATATTTATTTCTTCATCGAGACGTCTCAAAACATAGTAAAGGCACCATATATACACCAGTTTTTGTCTCTGGTTGTGTTTGGTGTTTAATTAATAGGGATTGTTTAACGCTATTGTTTACTGACTGAACTATTTTATTGCTAAGCTCATTAAAAAGCTAGATTATTAACATTTACTCTCACGCACGTTTTCTGTCGAATTTCCTACCTGAAAATAGGAAATCAGTGCACCTGAGATTACCACACAAGTATTGATGTCAGACAAGTTACCAACGTTTAATACAGAAAACGCATGCCTAACACAATTAAGTGCGTTACTAATGTTTAGTCTAAAGGAAGCACTCACAGCATGCACAGAGATGTTGATTGTCGATATATTTATATTGACATCAGTTCACAACAAAGATCACAGTCTTGGGTTGTTTCAAACATGGAGAACTCAATATACAGAGATGGTGGACAGAAATAAATACACCACTTAATCACTAGATATAAACATAAATTCATTTTTATCAAATTTCATTAATCTTTTCGTCTTTAATTACCGAGACAGATTACACTAAAAGCAGCGCCACCTCGTATAGAAATCTTATCTTCATTAATGTCAAAGACTTAGTTTATTTTAACGTCAATTTTAGGAAGTTGTTGACCGCTTTATATTGTTATTATAACATATTCTTATTTTTTCGCTGTCTATTTTATACAGGATCACTTTGCACAACTTCTGGGCAAGGGTACGCATGCGCTTTTTTTCCCTTGTGCGTGTCACTGATCGGCTCGGTCTGATTATTAGGGCACTCGACTCGTAATTTGATGGTCGAGAGTTCAAATCCCGTCCCCGAACTTGCTCGCCCTTTCAGCCATTGGAGCGTTGTAATGTTACATTTAATCCCACTGTTCGGTTGTAAAGAATAACCCAAAAGTTGGCGGTGGGTGGTGTTGACTAGCTGCCTTCCCTCTAATCTATTGTTGCTAAATTATGGACGGCTAACGCAGATAGCTCTCGAGTAGCACGAAAGTCAAATCAAACAAGCAAACTTTATTAGGAACGCCATCTAATATTTGGTATGAATATTTTTTTATTCTTCTGTTGTTTTAAGTGCCAGAGATCAGCATGAGTTAACTAAGTACCACAAGTCCAACTTCTTGGTCGAATAGCCCATTCGTCCAAGAGTTTGGTTCACAGATGTCGGTCATGGGTTACTGTGGTGGATGTTCATTTGCCTAAGACCTGATGATTGGGGTTACTGTGGTGGACATTCATCTGTCTAAGACCTGATGATTGGGGGTTACTGTGGTGGACGATCATCTGTCTAAGACCTGATGATTGGGGTTACTGTGGTGGACGATCATCTGTCTAAGACCTGGTGATTGGGATTACTGTGGTGGAAGTTCAACTGTCTAAGACCTGATGATTGGGGTTACTGTGGTGGACGATCATCTGTCTAAGACCTGGTGATTGGGATTACTGTGGTGGAAGTTCAACTGTCTAAGACCTGATGATTGGGGTTACTGTGGTGGAAGTTCATCTGTCTAAGACCCGATGATTGGGGTTACTGCGGTGGAAGTTCATCTGTCTAAGACCTGGTGATTGGGATTACTGTGGTAGACGATCATCAGTCTAAG
>NW_013676474.1:0-635 GCF_000517525.1 Limulus polyphemus
ATCTTACGGCCTGTTCTTCACTAATGGCTTGTCAATATCTTTCGGCCTGTTCTTCACTAATGGCTTGTCAATATCTTTCGGCCTGTTCTTCACTAATGGCTTGTCAATATCTTACGGACTGTTCTGCACTAATGGCTTGTCAATATCTTACGGACTGTTCTTCACTAATGGCTTGTCAATATCTTACGGCCTGTTCTTCACTAATGGCTTGTCAATATCTTACGGCCTGTTCATCACTTATGGCTTGTCAATATCTTACGGCCTGTTCATCACTTATGGCTTGTCAATATCTTACGGCCTGTTCATCACTTATGGCTTGTCAATATCTTACGGCCTGTTCATCACTTATGGCTTGTCAATATCTTACGGACTGTTCTTCACTAATGGCTTGTCAATATCTTACGGACTGTTCTTCACTAATGGCTTGTCAATATCTTACGGCCTGTTCTTCACTCGTGTCAACTTTAATATCTGGTTGGAAACCAATCCACATTCCTGCACACCACTGTAATGCTGAGGTCTAGTGTGGTTCCACAGTTAACTTTGTTAATGGACCTTACTTTCTTGAAGAACCATCAGCACGTGGACTCTGTACACGTAATACTCACAGACAATGTGATCCCATTCTAAAGCAA
>NW_013676474.1:1548-3351 GCF_000517525.1 Limulus polyphemus
AGAAGACAATACGGTCTTCATACAGGATGGTACCCTTCCACATATTGGTACCAATATGTAGAAGACACTACGGTTTTCATACAGGATGGTACCCTTCCACATATTGGTACCAATATGTAGAAGACACTACGGTTTTCATACAGGATGGTACCCCTCCACATATTGGTAACAATATGTAGAAGACACTACGGTTTTCAGCAGGATGGTACCCCTCCACATATTGGTACCAATATGTAGAAGACACTACGGTTTCCATAGAGGATGGTACCCCTCCACATATTGGTGCTAATATATAGAAGACACTACGGTTTTCATACAGGATGGTACCCCTCCACATATTGGTAACCAAGTGAAACATGTCTTGTGATAAACATTACAGGATGGTACCTCTCCACACTTTCAGGATAGACACATTCCACGTCAGGTTCCTTATGGACGACCACTTCATACACCGGACATAACACCATCTGGAAGCCTCTCACAATTCCAGACCTCAAGGATGTAGTTGGCCGGAATGTGGTCAGCATACCAGACGATATGCACGTTGTTGCTGTAATGTCCACTGTTACACGGATGCAGTGCATTCTGGATGCTGAAAGAACACGTTTTGAACAGTTGCTGTGATTGATCAGACATTAGGATATAGTGATGCCCCTGGTGGCAACACGTAAGAACTGATTTTTTTTATTCACATGATACTCTTTACGTTTATAAACCATTTCAAATTCTTGTGTCATAAAGTTTACGAGATGTGACGTATTGATCTAATAAACTTGAGCTTAAGAAACGTGTACTTAAGAATGGCATCGCTGAATGAGGTGTTTGATAATCGTGAAAGTAAAAACTTTGGAGGTTATTTTTCAGCTGATATTACCTTGGGAAATCCTTTGAAAGCCACAGAAAAAAAAACCTAGTTAAACAATAAGATTGTTTAACAATGTTTGGGAGATCTGAGGCTCTAATACAGCTTCATCCTCCACTTAAGAGACACCAGGTTGGGATATCCAGTGTTCAAATAGAACGTAATCTTCTTGTCATACATCGATAGGATCTGTTTTTGTTAGATGCCACCTGTCATCCCGTTGTCATGACAACGTATAGGTCACAGGGACTTATTTTGTCGGTTTTATCAAGATATATTAAGAGCTTGGTTGTCACAGTGGCTTTATAATTATTTCTTGTGGTTACAGAAAAACAAAAACAGCACGTATTATCTTTTTCGTAGCGTGTACTAACCAACAAGTGAGTTTCATACTAAACTAGGCTTCATGTACACCTAAAACCCAAGTATGAAAATAAACTTACCTGTTGATTTCTTTCTTCCTCACAAAATTACTTACTGTCTGTATAATTGCAAAGAAAATCCCACTTAAACAATGTAATAAAATGAACGAAATTTTTACAGTGACTAACTTGTTGTACTGCGGATCAGAAGATCCAAGGTTCGCGCCCGCGGTATGCCAATGAACATGTTCCGCATTTTCAGTTTTGAATACATTATTGACATTAAAATAAGTGGTAAAGAGGAGCCATATAGGTGGGTGCTGCTCCCAGCTTAACTATGCTTAAATTAGGTACTTTTCAAATTGGAAACAGGTATCGAACCACCGTCTAGAATTTAAATAAATTTTCACGGGTTAATTGTAACAAACATTCCTGACCTTTATAGCTACATTCAGTAAAATATTGTTACTTGCAAATACCCAGTCAAAGATTCTGTTTGTTTATAAAAGGGAATAGGATTTTAGTTCATGGTTAATTTTTATTTCATCCTCAACTCTCTAGCCCTAGTGTCGGCTAACA
>NW_013676474.1:4167-9727 GCF_000517525.1 Limulus polyphemus
AATCAGCAGTGGAAGGCTTGGATTGTTGTGATTTGTGAACATTGTTGTTCATAGAGAAATATACTACTGTTGGATCTTTAATTTAATCAGCAGTGGAAGGCTTGGATTGTTGTGATTTGTGAACATTGTTGTTCATAGAGAAATATACTACTGTTGGATCTTTAATTTAATCAGCAGTGGAAGGCCGTATTAAAGCAATACAAAAGTCATCTGGATTTTCTTTTTGAACACTGAAACATTATGTAGCCCTTTTCCATACAACATAATATATGGTTCGTGTTTCAGCCATTTTGCTGTTCCCATTGATGAAAGAACAATAATGCAGATATTATCATGAGATTGGATTTGTTTTTACAAACTCCTAATGAATTATACGCATGCGAAGTAAAGTTGATACGAAATCCTCCATGAACATAAGAAACCGACAAATTATTGGCCACAGAAACTCTCCCAGGGACGTGAAGATATCTGGCCAAACGTTTGTTTCTGTCAGAGATAAATGTATTTTGTACTGACCTCTGTCGTCAGCTTTGGTAAAGAGATCGTTTACTTTCCTTATCATGTGTAAACTAGGTGACATATGACAATAGAACACAGCTGCTAGCGATAGAACTGTCGCGTTTATCTGCTTTAAGTCATCATTTATCAGTGGTCGTGTTCGCCAGAGGTTTTGAAGTAGAAGAAATGTCAGTGAAGTTATATGAAGTAAGTAAACCACGCCCACGAAATTACGAGAAAAAAAAGTTCCGAACGTTTCAACAACTAACGTGACTGGTGGACTTTTCTATCATTAGCATTACTATTGCAGACCCTTCAAATTTTGCTACTTATTTTTATGTAAAATCACCTTGCAAGCACAAACTATGTTTTGAATGTTAAGGTTAGCTAAGTCAGCATGGTCTGATATATTGTTTTGATAGGAAGGTTTTATTTCGAAGTGGATTCCATTTATTAAGCAGGAATGAATAACATGTAATCGGATAGTGCACAAGCCCTCTATGTAGGTATGGCACGAACGCCCGTATTAAAGCAATACAGAAGTCATCTTCTCTGCAGATCACCAGAAGTTAGATATGAAGAGCTACCTGACATAGCCGCTCCATCTCCGGCGAATAGCCAAAAACCAAGATTTCTTATTTTCGTTCATCATCCTCTTTCTTCAACACGCCTAGTTCTAGCAGTAACTATAATTTTATCATCATTTGATAGAGCAAAATACGATTTTTTACTACCTTTTTTAATATTATTCTATGCAAGATTTAATAAAGAAAAATCTCACAATTCTTGTGTAAATAATGTTATTACCCATTGAAGCTAGCTTTCTTACAGATAACTGGTGTTCCTTGAAAAAGCTTACGTACAGGATGAAACAGGAATTACCAGCCAATAATAGACGAATATTAGATGATTGTAACATTGAGAATACTCAATGCTTTGTACACTATACAGTAGTTGTTTTTAGGGAGCCAACCTCTGTATTATGTGTGAAGGAGTACAAACACAAACATCAATACGCATAAAGGTCATGAGAAGCTAAATATGAATAACTTCCTGGCATAGTTACTCTATTTCCGGTGTATAGTAATCTGGTTTGTAATTTACTTCCTGGCATAGTTACTCTATTTCCGGTGTATAGTAATCTGGTTTGTAATTTACTTCCTGGCATAGTTACTCTATTTCTGGTGTATAGTAATCTGGTTTGTAATTTACTTCCTGGCATAGTTACTCTATTTCCGGTGCATAGTAATCTGGTTTGTAATTTACTTCCTGGCATAGTTACTCTATTTCCGGTGTATAGTAATCTGGTTTGTAATTTACTTCCTGGCATAGTTACTCTATTTCCAGTGTATAGTAATCTGGTTTGTAATTTAGTGATAATTTTAAGGTTTTACGATATAAAATCTCTCAAATGTGTGGATGTAACTATTGCATTATTAGCAGAAAGTAAGTTACTTCTAAGGAATTGTTATACCTTGCGATCTGAGAACTGCAAAACAAAAAAAAAACCGGAAAACTCTTTTCAAGGCTTGGGTAAATCATTTCATACTTAGTCAACTCACAAGGCAGTTTTACCAACATTCTCAAGTTTTCTTCATTATTTTAAACCTAAACTAGGCTTAGCAGTTATCGAGGTAATACCATTGTTAATAATTCCGAACTACCTTTCTTACTCTAAAAAAGAACTGTCCATATTTTTTAATTCTAATTATTCCTCAAGACATTAAAGAAAACTGCCAATTTGATCAAAACTTGAGTTGTTTCTTAATAATGCGTTTCAGATTGAGATTAATTTAAGATTCGTGAATATCACGTTCAGTGGTTGAGGTTGGCAGTACTGTAATTCGTTTAGTCTCAGTGGCGTTACTTTACTGAATGGAGAAGTTTCAAACGGAAAAGCCAACGAACAAATGAGCCTTTTCTTAGGCCTAATGAAAGATGTTAAAATCACTCTTGGTTGCAAGTATTTTACTGACATCCTTCTAAGAACCATTATTTTACCGTAAAAGCACTACTGCATGTAAATAGCGCTTCCAATCTGATACTGCATGTAAATAGCGCTTCCAATCTGATACTGCATGTAAATAGCGCTTCCAATCTGATACTGCATGTAAATAGCGCTTCCAATCTGATACTGCATGTAAATAGCGCTTCCAATCTGATACTGCATGTAAATAGCGCTTCCAATCTGATACTGCATGTAAATAGCGCTTCAAATCTGATTTTGGCTGCCGTATTGTATACTAGCTGGAGTATCCGTCCCCTTATGTAAAGTTATGTAAATTCATGATTAGTGAAAGGTTATCTAAGGACATGAAAAGTTGCTTCCCTAATATGTAATTGTAGAAAACGACCCATAAAAACTGCAAAACACAAAATGTGAAACCGCAAATTTGCATGTATCTCCGCATGGACCCAACAAACCTTCATCCCCAAATTTGGTGAAGATACATCAATAAGGGGCGAAGTAGTGGTAAAAAACGCCCATAAAAACCACAAATTTGTATGTATCTCCCCATGGTGAAGATCCATCTACAGGGGGTGAATTAGTGGTTAAAAAAACGCAGAAACACCAATAAAAACTGCAAAACGCAAAATGTCAAACTGAAAATTTGTATATACTCCCGCATGGACCTAACGAACCTCTATACCAATTTTGAAGAAGATCCATCCAAACCCTGTGGAGTAGTTACATGGACATACAACAGACAGTACTATTATATTTATATAGATTCAGTCCAGATGACTAGTTCTGGTATTGAACGTTAATTTCGCTTGTTTAGGTAGTTTACGCCACTTCATTGGATAGTTTATGCTGCTAAAATAGAATTTAGACAATACTATCAGCTGTCACAGATCAAGCTCAACTTGAAAGTTGTGATATTAAACGAGAGACTAACCAATGATTTGTGGCAGGCATATACTGGTCTCGGACGCTAGGCCCCCCAGTGGCACAGCGATATGTCTGAGGTCTTATAACGTTAGAAACCGAGTTTCGATACCCGTGGTGGGCAGAGCACAGATAACCACTGTGTAGTTTTGTGCTTAACTTCAAACAAACCAAATCGGAAGAGAGTTTCACATCTGATTACATATCCGCAACAGTTGAATTTAAACTAATTAAAAATGCCTGAAAAAAAAGAAGAAAAAAAAAAGATTTACAGACAAGTGTGATGTGTATAACTTTTATTAAGCTTTAACGCTTTTAAATGTGGACATCATAAAATGATTTAAAACAGTGGCTGGTACTTAAAAGCACGATCTGATAAGCCATTGTTTTACGGCGAATGAACGGTATCAGTTCTTTCTTAAACTATATAATGAAACATTGGACAATTACTCATGAGTCATGGACCATGTCTGTCCCAGTAGTTAGCTTGCTTGGACTTTGATTCCGAAGGTTCACTATAACAGGAAAAAAATCCAACTGTTTGGTCATACAAAAGTAGCCCAAGAATTTGCGGTCGGAACTGTTAACTAGCTGTCTTCTCTCTAGAGTGTCTTTCAACATCAGGGAAAACTGTACACAGGTAGTCTTTTGTGTGGCTTTCAACATTAGGGAAAAACTGTACACAGGTAGTCCTTTGTGTGGCTTTCAACATTAGGGAAAACTATACACAGGTAGTCCTTTGTGTGACTTTCAACATTAGGGAAAACTATACACAAGTAGTCCTTTGTGTAGCTTTCAACATTAGGGAAAAACTGTACACAGGTAGTCCTTTGTGTGGCTTTCAACATTAGGGAAAACTACACACAAGTAGTCCTTTGTGTGGCTTTCAACATTAGGGAAACTGTACACAGGTAGTTCTCTGGGTGGCTTTCAACATCAGGGAAAACTGTACACAGGTAGTCCTTTGTGTGGCTTTCAACATTAGGGAAAACTGTACACAAGTAGTCCTTTGTGTGGCTTTCAACATTAGGGAAAACTGTACACAGGTAGTTCTCTGGGTGGCTTTCAACATGGAAAACTGTACACAGGTAGTTCTTTGTGTGGCTTTCAACATTAGGGAAACTATACACAAGTAGTCCTTTGTGTGGCTTTGCGCGAACATTATGTTAATATAAACTATACACAGTTATATTCAGTTCCAAAGCATTCGTTCAAACTTGATTCTTTTAAATAACTTAAAATACCTTACACCACCGACAGATGTTAGGTACTACAGTGGTACTAGAGGAAAGTCGTCACACCACCGACAGATGTTAGGTACTACAGTGGTACTAGAGGAAAGTCGTCACACCACCGACAGATGTTAGGTAGTACAGAGGTACAAGAGGAAAGTCGTCACACCACCGACAGATGTTAGGTACCACAGTGGTACTAGAGGAAATCGTCACACCACCTACAGATGTTAGGTACTACAGTGGTACTAGAGGAAAGTCGTCACACCACCGACAGATATTAGGTACTACAGTGGTACTAGAGGAAAGTCGTCACACCACCGACAGATGTTAGGTACTACAGTGGTACTAGAGGAAAGTCGTCACACCACCGACAGATGTTAGGCACTACAGTGGTACTAGAGGAAAGTCGTGACACCACCGACAGATGTTAGGTACTACAGTGGTACTAGAGGAAAGTCGTCATACCACCGACAGATGTTAGGTACTACAGTGGTACTAGAGGAAAATCGTCACACCACTTACAGATGTTAGGTATCACAGTGGTACTCGAGGAAAGTCGTCATGTCACAAAGGGATGTTGAGTAATATTGTGACATTAGGACTGTTATGAAACCCATAGACATAGTCAAAATAATATATTAAACGCCACACACAATTTGTCATATGGCAGAATCCTAGTATTTTCTCATCAAAGTCTGAGGTGACTAATACAATCATCTCCAACGTTTTATAGTAAACAATGAAGTGACGAGAAATTCAACTGACCTCAGTGACCACACGAAAATGACCAATAAACTGTCACATACCACTGGTTCTGTGACAAAACGCTACGAATGCGTGATCCATTTTACGTTGTCGTCATCGCTAACATCCGGGCTCTACCTCTGGTTCCAATATATAACATTTACACAGTGTAGGAGAGCTTGTTTTGTTTTTT
>NW_013676474.1:10533-13040 GCF_000517525.1 Limulus polyphemus
GAACAGGTTTAGACACATTTCGTCTTGGAACAATAATTTTAACAATATCTTGCTCACGACAACAAAACCTACTAATAGTAACCGTTTTAAAGTGGGTTGAACAGGTTTAGACACATTTCGTCTTGGAACAATAATTTTAACAATATCTTGCTCACGACAACAAAACCTACTAATAGTAACCGTTTTAAAGTGGGTTGAACAGGTTTAGACACATTTCGTCTTGGAACAATAATTTTAACAATACACGACGGTAATTGTTAGTTCCCTTTCCGTTATAGCTTGTTTAACAATGTAATTATCCCATTAAAAATAATGATCGCGTTTTGTATTATGGATTAAAAAAATAGATCTGTCAAATGATTAACGCTTGCCTTAAATTTATTTGAATTTTTTTTTCGCAATGGTTTTATTGAATAAACGTAAGATTGTAGATTTGTAAGTATTCAATTCACGATCTCTGTTCACCAATAACGAGATTACTTTATTTTCCTACTTTCCTCGAGATATTTTAAAATACATTCCGGGTTTTATTTCAGCCTTTAAAGCCGTTTTACTTGGCTTGGAAATCACGGGTGGTTGATTAGCTTGGGACTAATTCATTTTCTTTCTACTCCAGGGGAAAATATAAAACTTTCGTAGCGTTTGAGTGAGTGAGTATTCTGCATCTAATTGAAAATATCAGACCGTTAATTAAGCGTGGTTGAGTCACGGGCTGGTAGCCATCGTCTAGTTTATAGTCACTTGAGACTATTTGAAGAAATGAACGAATGAGTTTTGTGCATTAGAACGACTTGCTCACTTTAAATAGTGGCGTTTGACAACAAAACGACAAAGTGTCAAACATTTCAAGAAAAAAAAACGGTAAGTAACACATTTCAAGTTTAAACAATTTAGGATAGTTTTATATAATTAGTTGTTGAAAAATTAACCCTACCTAGTTAAGTCCACATCATTCGTTATTCAAATTGTCGACTATTATCCCTACTCGGTAAGGGTACTTCAATGTTCAGATTCAAACATTCGACTGTTATCCCAGCTAAACATACGTAATACAATGTTCAGACTGTTACCAATTATATTGTGGTAATCAAATGGAATAGTTTATACTTTTATCACTGGCATGTACACGCAGTGAGACATTTAAAATGTTGTCTACTATTCCATCCAGGACTTGGTCGCCAGTGTTCTATATTACTCCAATTAGGACTAGGTCCTCAATGTTTCTGTTGTTATATATTACTCCAATTAGGACTAGGTCCTCAATGTTCCTGTTGTTCTATATTACTCCAATTAGGACTAGGTCCTCAATGTTCCTGTTGTTATATATTACTCCAATTAGGACTAGGTCCTCAATGTTCCTTTTGTTATATATTACTTCAATTAGGACTAGTTCGTCAATGTTTCTGTTGTTATATATTACCCTAACTAGGACTAGGTCGTCAATTTTTATGTTGTTATATTGTTACGTCTCCGTTTGTTAATTAATTTTCCGTAACTTCGTTCCGACGAAACTTTAGCGACACAAGTCCTTACTTAATAAAACTGGTTTATTCTTTCTGAATATAACTTTACCGATACACTTATTTTCAACAGTCGCTCTTTTACAAACGGTTTAACAACGAACGTTAACTTCAACAATACTTCCTAACTGCAGTTCAATTACTCACTACCTACATACACATTCACGTCACGCCGTGACCATCTTATATATACCAGACCACCCTTCAATCTAGTAAATGCTAGAGCACTCCCGAAGAAACGGGATAGTTCTAGAAAGCAGGTGGCGTGACAATAGTCACATGATCTCACTGACGCAACACTGCCCCTCCTTAGTATTGTTCGTCACGAACAATAGCCACATACAATAAACCAATAACAATTAACAATAACTTAATTAAATGTACAGAATTACAATCACAAAATTACAATTCAACAAAGTCTCTTAATTTTACGGGACGTATCTTCTTCCGTACTGGTCTCCATCTTGTTGGCTTCTGCTTCATATGGGATTCATCTGCTTCATCAGAAAATGTTCTATCGTCAGTAACAGTCACATCAGTGATAGTAACTTCATCAAGAGCTTCACCGTTTCCCTTCTCAAAACTGAGTAGAGTTACTTCTTCGATGTTGGCTTTTTCAGGTGGCACGTCTTCAGCAGCGTCATTTGTTCCTTTGTTCACCTCGTCCCAACTGAAATGTCCTGGACCGTGATAACGCCAAAGCCTGTTGCCATGCACCACTTTTGGCTTACCTCGCCGACCACATTTTACCCGAAAAGTCACGTCTGAGAGACGATCCACTATGTCATATGGGCCTTCCCATGGAGAAGACAACTTAGGAGACTTCCCTTTGGTCTTCCTGGGATTATACAACCATACCTTGTCTCCGGGTACAAAGCAAACTTCAGTAGATCTCTTATCATAAGTTAACTTTATGGAATCAGCAGACGTTTTCAAGTTTAAACAAACTTGATGGTGAATATCATCCATCCTTTCCTATAACACTTT
>NW_013676474.1:14006-18715 GCF_000517525.1 Limulus polyphemus
CATTACCTACACGCATTGTCACGTCACGACGTGACCATCTTATATATACCAACCTACCCCCAATCTAACAAATGCTAGAGCACTTCCGAAGGAACAGGATATTTCTAGAAAGCAGGTGGCGTGACACTAGTCACGTGACCTCGCTGACGCAACAATATACACAACAATCCCTGTGTGCCTAGTCAGTATCAGAAACATGAGTACACAGTACAATCCCTGTGTGCCTAGTTTGTTTTAGAAAGATGAAAACACAAAGAAATCACTGTTTGCCTGGTCAGTAATAGAAACATGAATACACGCAACAATCCCTATGTACTTAGTCAGTATTATAAACAAGAATACACACAACAATCACTGTGTACTTGGTCAGTATCAGAAACATGAATGCACACAACAATCACTGTTTGCCTGGTCAGTATTATAAACATGAATACACTCATCAATCACTGTTTGCCTGGTCAGTATTATAAACATGAACACATTCAACAATCACTGTGTACTTGGTCAGTATTATAAACATGAATACACTCAACAATCACTATGTACTTGGTCAGTATTATAAACATGAATGCACACAACAATCACTGGTTGCCTGGTCAGTATTATAAACAAGAATACACACAACAATCACTGTGTACTTGGTCAGTAGCAGAAACATGAATGCACACAACAATCACTGTTTGCCTGGTCAGTATAAACATGAATACACTCATCAATCACTGTGTACTTGGTCAGTATTATGAATATGAACACATTCAACAATCACTGTGTACTTGGTCAGTATTATAAACATGAATACACTCAACAATCACTGTGTACTTGGTCAGTATTATGAATATGAATACACACAACAATCACTGGTTGCCTGGTCAGTATTATAAATATGAACACACAACAATCACTGTGCTGTTTTTAACTGATTTGCTATTATGACGTTCAATACCTAATGGTCAAATCTTCCAACAGCTGTACCAACAAAAACTTAAGTTAATCCTATAAACTCAAATTTCTCGTACTAATTTGGAAACATCTCAAGTAGAGTTCAGGTTTTTATTCTCGCGTTTCTTGATGTGAGCAGTTTTTTTTTTTCTGGTGTTATACGGGAGACGAAAAATACGGTAAGAAGTTGACGTAGTTGGACGAAAACCACATGTCCATATAAAACTTAAACTTTTACCAAAGTACACCAGGGTTATTTAACAAAAGTGGAGTCGAGGGGTATGTTGTTCCAACAACAACAAAACAGAAAAATATCAATAATTCGAAATGCTTTTTAATCAGTGATGTCATCGAAATGGCGATCTCGACTTTATTAAGAAATTCTTAATTAAAACTGAAAAGAGGTTTTTAGTAATTAATAGTTATATTGATGTTGAAACTTTTCATTATAGATTAATTTGTCAATTTTGAGGTTATTATTATCGATACGGAAACCCGTGTATACATTTTCGTTAGCTTTAATAATGTAAGTTTTGTCAATTAATCTACATTTCATTGTGCATATTAACATGTCTTTAACTTCTTTGCTTGTGCTACACTAACTGCTTTTCAGATTCGAGACTGATGAGGCAAGGTTTTGGCTGCCTAGAATGCGCATAATTATGAGCAGTAAAAGCTGCCTTGCGCTCTTATTGTGTGACGTTTATTTAGCGCATGCGCACATTCTTTTATCTTTGTGGACACCAACATCAAATCGTTAATCGCTCTCCGCTTGGTAATTTCAAGAATTTGAAACAGAAGTTAAAACTTGACGTAGGTGAACCTGAACGAGTTTGATTGTTTATTTAAGTTAAAAATAGCTAGCAGGAACTTCAAAATGTCCAGTGTGCTTCGTTCAGGTAAGACTAATTTGATAACATGATAGTCTTTTGTTGGTCAAGTTTCCTAGTGCTTTATTTTAAATGCGATTTCCCTAGGTTTAGAAATGTGTTTAAGTTCCAAACCTTGAATCACAGCTGTAACTTTAAAGAGCCAATTTATTAATTTCGCGAGTTTTTATTTACTTATTTGATTATTTCTTTAATAATACGATATTCGGTGACAGTTTGTTTCTGTGACGTAATATTTTGGGTATAACTTTGAAAGACGATCTCATTTAACGTTTCAAACCACGCGATTTGTAGCAAACGTTTTAAAAACCGTGTAAAGATTAGGGTGTGGTTGAGGATTAAATAGCTCAAGCCAAAAATCCATCATCATTATTAGTGGCGTCCAACACGTTTGTATATAAACAGATGAAATCGTTGTTATAAACGTAATCAATTAATATATAAGAAATATATTTATCTCAACGTGAAAGTCGACGCAAATTCGTCATTCTTTAAGGCACTAGCCAACGACCTCTGGTGTAATTTCTGTTAAGCACGTGAGCATTCCGAACCTAATTACAATACAAGCGCTAGTATGAAACGTTGATGATTTAAAGTAACGTGTTGTGAGCAGTATTTATTTACGTTGTTATTATATTTAGTGTTATGTGTCAGCTTCCACCTGTTGACTCTCTATGTTATAACTGAAAGATACAGTAAAATGAGCTAATTGAGTTATGCTGATCATATAACTACAATGAAATGAGCTAATTGGGTTATGCTGATCATATACCTACAGTAATATGAGCTAAATAAGTTATGCTGATCATATACTTACAGTAAAATGAGCTAATTGAGTTATGCTGATCATATAACTACAATGAAATGAGCTAATTGGGTTATGCTGATCATATACCTACAGTAATATGAGCTAAATAAGTTATGCTGATCATATACTTACAGTAAAATGAGCTAATTGAGTTATGCTGATCATATACTTACAGTAAGATGAGCTAATTAAGTTATGCTGATCATATACCTACAGTAAAATGAGCTGATTAAGTTATGCTGATCATATACTTACAGTAAAATGAGCTGATTGAGTTATGCTGATCATATACTTACAGTAAAATGAGCTGATTGAGTTATGCTGATCATATACCTACAGTAATTGCATATTTATTGTTAAGGACAAAGCTACACATTAGGCTATCCGTGCTCTGCATACCGCGGGTATTGACACCAAGCTTTAGTATCACAAGCGCTGAGACCTACAGGTGAGACACCGGGCATTACATTTGAAACTTGATAAACACGAGTTAACAATTACTACACTCGAAACTGATGCAATCGGCTTATACTAAGAGCAGGTGTACAATGTTCTGTTATAATCTTAGCTGTAGGTATGGAACACTTTGTAGAAGTAATCCATTTTAGTTGGAGAAGCCACAGAGTACTACAACAAATTGGTAGGTGTTGCTGGTAAAATATATATTTCTTGTTACGAGTTAACGTTGTCTGACTGACTGTTGTTCTGAGGAGGTGCCGTAGCCCAAACCGTTATCTGGCTTACTGTTGTTCTGGGGAGGGCCGTAACCCAAACCGTTATCTGGCTTACTGTTGTTCTGAGGAGGGCCGTAAACCAAACCGTTATCTGGCTTACTGTTGTTCTAAGGAGGGGCCGTAGCCCAAACCGTTATATGACCTAATGTTGTTCTGAGGAGGGGCCGTAACCCAAACCGTTATGGGTTACGGCCCTCCTCAGAACAACAGTTGGCCAGATAACCTTTTGGGCTACGGCGTCTCCTCAGTACAACAGTAGGACAGATAACCTTTTGGGCTACGGCGTCTCCTCAGTACAACAGTAGGCCAGATAACGTTTCGGTCTACGGCTCCTCCTCAGAGCAACACTAGATAAGATAACGTTTTTGGCAACGGCCCCTCCTCAGAATAACAGTAGGTCAGATAACGATTTGGGTTACGGCTCCTCCTCAGAACAACAGTAGGTCAGATAACGTTTGGGCTACGGCCTCTCCTCAGAACAACACTAGATCAGATTACGTTTTGGGCTACGGCCCCTCCTCAGAACAACACTAGATCAGATAACGTTTTGGGCTACGGCCTCTCCTCAGAACAACAGTCAGTCAGATAACGTTTTGGGCTACGGCCCTCCTCAGAACAACAGTAAGCCAGATAACGGTTTGGGTTACAGCCCTCCTCAGAACAACAGTAAGCCAATAACGGTTTGGGCTACGGCCCCTCCTCAGTACAACAGTAAGCCAGATAACGTTTTGGGCTACGGCCCTCCTCAGAACAACAGTAAGCCAGATAACGGTTTGAGTTACGGCCCTCGTCAGAACAACAGTAAGCCAGATAACGGTTTCTAACCTACTGTTGTACTGAGGAGGCGCCGTAGCCCAAACCGTTATCTAACCTACTGTTGTACTGAGGAGGCGCCGTAGCCGCAAACGTTGAATATAATAATCATTCCCTCTTTTTTTACCAGCAGGATGTGACGAATTTGATTTATGTACACATTTTCATTGCAAAAACGTTACTGTCAGGTGTTTTCACAGAATATACGTTGTTGTTACAATAAACAGTGATGTCCATTCCGTCACATTGTTATACAGTAATGGTTACCACAGAACATACGTTGATGTTACACTAAACAGTGATGTCCATTCCGTCACATTGTTATAACAGTAATGGCTACCACAGAACATACGTTGATGTTACACTAAACAGTGATGTCCATTCCGTCACATTGTTATAACAGTAATGGTTACCACAGAACATACGTTGATGTTATACTAAACAGTGATGTCCATTCCGTCACATTGTTATTACAGTAATGGTTACCACAGAACATACGTTGATGTTATACTAAACAGTGATGTC
>NW_013676475.1:0-4407 GCF_000517525.1 Limulus polyphemus
CAACTTGAAAACTCCGTATTGAAGTCGTCGTCAGGTCGTTGGTGTATACAGTGGTCTGGCACTTGAAGATTGACTTGCTTGGCAGCTTCCTAAAAATCCCAAGGCTACAAAGGTCGGTCGTTCGTGAACGGACAGTCTTCACATGAGGGCTGGTCATGCTGCTTGGGAGATCGGAGAAAAAGACGGTTCTTCTATCTGAATTCGTCCGTTCTTCTTGGCAATGCGGGTTTGTGTATCTGTGTTGGATGTTAACATGTCAGTGGAAGTTGAGGTCTGCATCTGGAAGGCTGTGTTCCATCAGTTTGTACTGCTTGGTTCTTCAGAGAAAGTTTCTTGACATTAGGATTTTGGGTGAATTTGTCTACAGGATCAGGTGATGTGGTAGCTTGCTTCATGACTGGTGTTGTTTGTATAGAACTGTCTGTGATGAATGCATTGTTCTGGTTCTTTTTCATGTCAGATGTGTCTGGAGTGGAGGCAGTGAGTGATACAGGGATCACTCGTACAAGAAGTATAGCACTCTTGTAGGAAAATGTTGTAGAGGTCATGCTTGTAGTAGGAGGGCGTCGTCTCGGTCTTTCAGCTTTCAAATGGAAAAATAAGTAAAAGAAACCGTTAGTTAGTAGGTGTTCTGCAGTAAATTTGGATGTAGTTACAATCTTCACATACTGGGTTGATAGGCCCGTGGTTCTTGAGTTGATTTGGTGAACAGCGTGGATCGAGTAATCTAAAAAGTGTACTGAAAAAGGGTATAGGATTTTATAAGCATGTGCTCAAATAACATCTTTGTAGACCTATACCGCTAAATTCCAAACACCCCAAAAGGATTACCAATAGCCAAAGAATTGCATCAGCACCGAACCATATGATAAACGTTACGACAGATTCAAAGTACAGTCTTATTTCTCTGGATAATTCTTGTTGTAAACAATGCAGGATACATACATAAGCCGATAAATTCCACATCCCGTTGTCGGCATAAATGTTTTCACTGATTCTAAATGCAGTGTAATTACTCAGAATTTTCCAAGAAAACATTTTAGGATATATAATTCGGTACATTAGACATCCTGTTCTCAGAGGAGGGGTCAAATCGGTTTGGTTACTTTCCAGAAAGATCTTTGGATACAACGTCAGGATACAACCATTTTAACGGAACTAAGCCCAGAAGGACGAAATGGCGCGTATAAGCAGGACTTTTCCTGAAGAGGGCGTCTGTTCCATGAAGTCTGTCGACAATGCCAAAGATTCCGTAGTTGACGTTGAACCTTTGTAAATAAATTTACCTTTTTAATTTTTGTTTGTGATTAAGCACAAAACTACACAATGGGCTATCTGTGCTCTGCTCACCACGGGTATCGAAACCCGGATTCTAGCGTTGTAAGTCCGCAGACATACCGCTGTGCCACTAGGGGGGCTGCCTTTTTTAATATAAATACATAAACAAATACAGTCACAATTAAATGGAGAAAATTGTCTATATTTTGGTATTCAAATGTATAGTTTTACGCATCAAAATAGCTGGTATAGATATATTAGTTTTTTAAAGTAAACTATCAATTATCGGGCCCTCCTAATGGCACAGAGGTATGCCTACGCACTTACAACGCTAGAAATCTGGTTTCGATATTTGTCGTGGGCAAAACACACACTGCCTAATGTGTAGCTTCGTGCTTAACTACAAACAAATCAACTATTGGTTACAAAATACATAATGAAAAATAAGGTTTTACGAATTTTACTAATTTATATACCCAACAGTGGTACAGCGGTATGTCTGCGGACTTACAACGCTAGAAACCGGGTTTCGATACTCGTGGTGGGCAGATCATAGATAGTCCTTTGTGTAGCTTTATGCTTAACTACAAACAAAGAAACTAACTAATTTATATACCTATGTATATTATTTTGATCTCTAAGTTGAAACTGTTTTATTGGGGGGGGAACTGAACACAAGCAATACTCTAAAATTGTGCAAATCAACTTATTTTACTGTAAACTGTTTTAAATAACTATAACTGACGTAATTTTGTTTAGTTTTATTCTAATATCTCTATATCAAATCTTCGTAGCAGCCCATTAAACAAATTTGTTTTCGTTCTTCCAAGTTTACTCAACAGATAGAAACGCAGTTGCGCTGTAAACTTTGCAAGTATGTGCAAGCTGTTGTACATTTTTGGCATCCACCTACTCGTAAACAGTTTCAAAATTTGCTGCGTTTCTACATCTATTTCATTACCGACGACACCAACCAAAAAGTAATAATAATATTATGCATAAAAGTTTGTTTTTTTTTATGATCACTTAAGCCTACTTGTACAAAATGTTAAATATACAGTTCACGCCCGTACGCAGAATGTATGAAAGGATGGAGGGAGGTGGTGGTCTGATTTGTGAGATCAAAAGCCAACACATATTGTGCGAAGCACAATCAGCATGCTAATGCTACCGGGGTCTGGGGGCATATCCTCCCAGAACATTTGTAAAAAATAGATGCTATTAGATTAATCTGGAAGCATTTTTGCATGAAATAGAATTGCGTGGCTGTTTACTTAAAATCCACAAACATCCAATAAAAAGACAACAAATCACCATTCTAGTGTAACACTGCATGGGGAGCTAGACTTAACTTAGCATAAAATATGTTTGTTTTATTATAGTAAGGTACTGTACTATCTACATGTAGAGTAGTTATTAATGGTTAAATTATATTACTAATTTAAACAACTCTGTACAACAATAGTATATTAGCTATTTCAATCATTGGCTATTTCAAGCCAAACAATCCTAATGCTTCACCAGAATAATGTAGACTATATAGAAAATGTTAAATATTACAAGTAGTAATATTACAACTATATAAACACAACTTTTTCTACCCCCCCCTACCCCTGTTTACGTGCGTGCAATTACCTATGCGTATCCAAAGAGCAGGAAACAAAGACAAAACTATGCTCCCTTTTTTTTTAAGAGGGTCGTTGTATATTAGAGGAATTAGACAGGTCTGTTCTACATAAATATTTTTTGGGTTTGCGTTAATAGATTATAATAAAATTTGTTTTCAAATTTCGCTCAAAGCTACTCGAGGGTCATCTGTGGTGATCCCTAATTTTGAAGCCCTAGTTTAAGACAGACATTCCCAACCTGGGGTACATTTGCACTTCTCAGGGGGTACATAGGGGTCTGAGAGTATAACCATGATTTACACTTTACATGGTGTTTTAATCTACAGTCAGACAAAGAGAGTAAAATGGCTCACATAAATATACGCTGACTTCCATTTATCGATGTTATCAATACTATAAGATCCTTATGCAGTCGACACATACAGATTTCATAATAAAATAATGTTACGTCTCTGTTTGTTAATTAACTTTCCGTAACTTTGTTCCGACAAAACTTAAGCGACACAAGTGCTTTCTTGATAAAAGTGGTTTATTCTTTCCGAATATAACTTTACCGATACACTCAACTTAAACAATCACGCTAAAACAACGCTATAACGAACTTCAACAATACTCTGACTGCAGATCAATTACTCACTGTCTACACACACACTGCCGCGTCACGTTGTCCCCCTCTTTTATATACCCGACTACCCTATATCTATTAAATACTAGAGCATTCGCCAAAGTACAGGATAGTTCTAGAAACGATGCGTCACAGTAATCATGTGACTCGCTGACGCAACAATAATATAAAATCAATATAATTTTATCAATTTTGATCCTTGATTTTTAGAGGTACATGGTACATGGCCAAGGGGTACAGAGGAATAAAAAGGTTGAAAATCCCTGGTCTAACAGGAAGACAGCTCGTCAACACTACCCACCGCCAACTCTTTAACAAAAAAAAATTTGTGATTTATCGTCACGGTGAAAGGGCGTGCATATTCGGGATTCATACCTGTGTCCCTCAGATTGGGACTTGAGTGCTCCTAACAGCCAGGCCCACTGTAATAATCTAATGGGCAATGTTTAAGATGATTAATCTAACTGACAATAGGAAGCGTGACAACTGTAAAAATAAAAGGCCTACTTCTCACTGAATAGTGATTTTACCAATAGATACAGTATTTCATATATTTTTATATTTTTTCAAATGTGCAAGATATTTGATTTATAATCCACAAATCTTTTAAAGGTAAATCAGAATTTATAATTTTAATTTAGTCAGGATTCCTTATACCACTTTTTGCTAACTTTAGAATATAAAATAATATTTTAAAACCACAAATCCATAATATTTATCATCAAAAAGCAACTGGAATTAAAATATAATAAGATAAATGGAAGAAAGTTTAACATTACTATTCTGATTATTAACATATTAAATTTTATTGATTTTGATATTCTTTTGTAATAAAAAAAATGAGAGGGAGGTCTGGATTGTTGTCTGCTTGTCTTT
>NW_013676475.1:4808-6771 GCF_000517525.1 Limulus polyphemus
AGATAGAAACGCAGTTGCGCTGTAAACTTTGCAAGTATGTGCAAGCTGTTGTACATTTTTGGCATCCACCTACTCGTAAACAGTTTCAAAATTTGCTGCGTTTCTACATCTATTTCATTACCGACGACACCAACCAAAAAGTAATAATAATATTATGCATAAAAGATTTTTTTTTTTTTTATGATTACTTAAGCCTACTTGTACAAAATGTTAAATATACAGTTCACGCCCGTACGCAGAATGTATGAAAGGATGGAGGGAAGGGGTGGTCTGATTTGTGAGATCAAAAGACAACACATATTGTGCGAAGCACAATCAGCAATCAGCAAACAATCAATGTTTGTCATCATCAGGTACATTGTCGAAACGTTGTACATTTGCTGTCATGTTAAACTTATATTAAAGTTTTTCTTCATTACCCATTTAAGCCGTCTCCAGCCATTATTGCAGTATGTGACACGTCCACATCGGTCAATTTTAACGTCTTGGGCGCACCTTGTGGCATTTTACCGAACTATCTGCCCTGTGGCGGCACAACGTGACATACTATGGTGTCACTCGTCACGTGATATCCCGGTCTCAAAGAATAGCACCCACCATTGTCCAACACCACTGCCATAGGAGACCGCCATTTTAGTGAATGTGACATCAGAAATCAAACAGGTGTTACACAGGGGGATCAAAGAGTCGTCTTTACAAGATGGACGCGCACGTTGGGGCTGCCATCTTGATGCATGTGACGTCATGGCTGCGAGACGTAAATGGCTGTTACGGCATCCAATAGAGCTGTACCCTCTTTTGTTTCATTCCCATTCAGGCGTGTTATCTAGTTGTGTCTTTTTGTAATCCCATCCCCAAATGGGCGTAGCATCTTTCCCTCAAAATCTCTCTATTCTAACGGGATTACTACAATCAGCGTTTCACATGAGTCATGGTAAAAAACAAGACTACCAACTCCTGGCTATTCTTGTTAAAGTGTAGCATTTTTAGATTTTTACGGCTCTAATCAGACAACTACGATTATCCCAAAAGTGGAGTTGGATATTATTGACTAGCTGTCTTATTTCTAGTCTAAGATCGGAAATTTAGGGACAGTATATGAAGATGGGTCAGACGTATCTTTACGGGAAAATTATAAAACAAACAAACTTTTTCAAAGTCGACACCCAATAAAAACCTCGAAAAAGTATAAGTGGCGACAGCTTGTTGTCGAGAAGGTTTCCATTAAAGTATACCAACAAATGATGTTTATATGTGTTAAAGTAGACTAACGGAAGATGTTTATATATGTTAAAGTAGACTGACGAAAGATGTTTATATATGTTAAAGTAGACTAACGAAAGACGTTTATATATGTTAAAGTAGACTAAACAAAAGATGTTTATATATGTTTAAACATATAAGTGTGTATATCATATATCCTCATACAAGTTATTAATCCTTTAACTACCGATGTGTGTACATCATATACCCTCATACAATTTATTAATCCTTTAACTATCGATGTGTGTACATCATATATCCTCATACAAGTTATTAATCCTTTAACTACCGATGTGTGTACATCATATACCCTGATACAATTTATTAATTCTGTAACTACCGATGTGTGTACATCATATACCCTCATACAAGTTATCAATACTTTAACTACGGATGTGTGTACATCATATACCCTCAAACAAGTTATATGATGTACACACATCGGTAGTTAAAGGGTTAATATGAGGGTATATGATGTACACACATCGGTAGTGAAAGGGTAAATAATTTGTATGAGGGTGGAAGAGTGTACATCATATACCCTCATACAAGTTATTAATCCTTTACCTACCGATGTGTGTACATCATATACCCTCATACAAGTTATTAATCCTTTAACTACCGTTGCGTGTACATCATATACCCTCATAAGGTTATTAACCCTTTGACTACCGATGTGTGTACATCATATACCCTCATA
>NW_013676475.1:7487-8296 GCF_000517525.1 Limulus polyphemus
AAAAAAAAAGGATACAACTTTTTTATTCTTTGAGGAATAATTAATACACCAAGCACTAATAGACTGGTAAAAAACATCAAACTAACTTACTAATGTTATAATAAACAGCTTTAGGGTCTCGTGTTGGGTTGCTTGTTCACGTATTTCTCGGTTTTTACAAATCAGGTGAGAAAACCCACGAGACAAGAAAAATATATAAAAAAAACGACGGTTCTTTCTTCTATCATGAGAGAAACTTCGTAAGACGTCGGAAAAATGATAAATGTGCTAAACTTTTAGCTTTAGTAGAATTTTTAACACATTAATCCTATCGATTCTATGACATAGTCTAACTATTATAACCTCTGACATATTCCTATCGTATCTATATGTTATTATCAAGTGTTTTTAACACATTAATCTTATAGATTCTATAACATGGTCTAACGATTATAAACTCTAACATATTCCTATCGTATCTATATGTTATAATAAAGTGTTTTTAACACATTTAATGAGCTTTTTTTTGTTTTAGAGCAAAGTCACATTTGGATATCCACTATGTCCACCGAGGGGAATCGAAGGCCGGTTTTAGGCCTCTAAGATCGTAAGCTTATAACTGACCCACCGGGGGGACACAATAATGAAGAAATTTTGTAAAATAATCAGATATATTTTGAAAATTTAAAGAACTCATCACAGCATTGTTCAAATAATTTGTATATTTCCTTATTACAGAGCTCTAAAATTACTCGAATCGTTTAAATCGTTGTGCTGAACGCAAAATAAACAGAAATGACGAACCAGAACCAGTTTTTTTTATTGTAAAC
>NW_013676475.1:9178-10217 GCF_000517525.1 Limulus polyphemus
CAACAAATAATCAGTGAGGTTTTTTTTTTTCCTCTAAGTTTCACTTTACGGCTTTCTCAAGATCTGAACCCATTGAACACTATAATAGTTTAGAAAAACTAACTGTTGATGTTAATTGGCAAAATAAAATTTACAATATTAGCAATATTCAGCTTATTACAGTATTAAAAACGATAAGTATAACAAAATAAAACCCCAAGAGGCTTGATAAAGAATGTAGCGTTGAAAAAGTTAATTATTTGTTTCTTTGAAGTTACAGCACCAAGCTACACAATGGGCTGTCTGTGGTCTGCCCACAAAGGGTATCAATACCGGTTTCTAGTGTTGTAAGTCCGCAGACATACCCGTTGTAATACTGAGGGCTAAAGCTAATTAACCTAATACTACTGTTTTACGAAAGTATGATTCATTATAATTAGGCTTCGTCAGCTAACAAAAGATATTCACACTGTAACAAGAAGTATGATAATATATGTGTAAATGTATACGCGCTTACATACACGTTTGTATCTAGAAATATAGAAATACATGTTGAAATACATATGTAATCAATAAATTGTCCGAATACATAGGTACAGTATTATATATATACTGTTGTAAATTAAAGAAATGATTCATTTCTTCAATAACGTTTACTAGAAGCTAAGTTCACTGGTAAACGTAACTTCACAAATAATGTTTCAACATAAATTTCGAAACCAATGTACACTTAACTTACAAATACACTTACTTGTAAGATTTCCTGGCTAATCAACCAAGAACATACACGTTTACTGATTCATCTGTTTAGCTTATTAACTGAACAATGGTCTAACTCACTAACTTAGACTGAAATGGACCATTCATTAATTACATAACTCATTGAATCAGGTATTTATAATCAATCTAGTTTTCTATGTGATACAAGAAGCTTCCAGATTCTACCAATGTTTTAACCTTCATGAAACTATGGGTATACTTAATATGCCAAATACCATAAATACAAGTTTGCATAGTCGCCATTTAATTTTATTAAAAATGGAAATAAGCAGCTTATCTA
>NW_013676475.1:10918-17912 GCF_000517525.1 Limulus polyphemus
CTCCGATTTAGTAAGGAGGAAGTCCTCGTATTTTCTGTTCTCTACAACATTCTCTAATCAGGTTTCAGTAAGTCTTGTTCATTAATTAAATGTGCTGCAGCTCAGAGATGTTCCACAGAACGTTCACTATCAGGTTCTATGTTTCGCCAATACATCTTACACCTTTCTTTGCAAATATTGCAAGAAATACTACAGACCCGATTTTATTCACACATTTCTAGTTCATTTAGAATATACTTCATTTTCTGGGAGTCAACCCATCTAGAAGAAGAACTCTGAACCCATACCTAAGAAGATATCACCCATTAACCTTACTTGGCTAGACACCTAGGAGAGGGACACTCCGAAATTAAATCAGATGAGCAGGTAGAGCTCATTAGCCCCATAAAACAGTCTGCATATGGGAGGAGGACCCAGGTTACAAATCTCACTTATCAAAGTCAGAAGACATCAACCTCTTACTACACATAATCATATGTCTACACATCACCAGATACACGGCCATTCAGTTGACTTTAGAAAGATGTGGTGTCATTCCTATGCGTCGTTGCCAGGTGGAGACAGTGCCAGACCTCACAGTCTCAGAGGGGTCTACCCTATGCACTAGCAGTTCTGATGTGACTGGAGGGTCTCAGGGTCACACTGAATAAATAAATTTCGTTCCAATATCTCACGAATACGCAATGGAATGCAGAAAGAGTTTGGAACAAGATAATGGATCTACAAAACTTCCTCAGACAACATAACATCGATGTCTGCTGTGTATAAGAATACCATCTTACAAGAAATCATCAAACATCTATTAGAGAGTACGAGAACTATCGTCAAGATATAGGAAAATCGGCTCAGTAGAAAAATTCTGACCACTGTCAAAAACAGCATATCAGCTCAAAGGACAGCTACAGAGGAGTTATAGGGTATATTGCAGCAAAGCTAATCTTAAGTGACCAACATATTTGTACTGTCTATAACATCTACTCTCTGCTTGACAAACCAATCTACCTACAGAACATACAATAACTAGACTATTCTGGGTGACTTAAATAGCCACTCCCCATGCTTGAGTTATGCTAAACTTGATAAAAAAGACTAGGTAGAAAACTGGGTTATTAGCAACCAGTTAGTGTTGACAAATCACTCAGATGATCATCGCACGTACTGTTCAAGAGTACGGAAAATTACCATCACCCCAGATCTTGCTACTGCTATAGATGACATCCAAAGCATCAGCACAAGAGATATCTACCAACAGCTGGGTAGCAGTAACCACGGGCTGATAATTTTTCATGTAATTAAACAGCCAACTTAGAATTACAAAACAGCTAAATGAGACCTTTTCCAACAAATAGATAAAGAACAGTTTAGCAAAATTGTCTTTTCTAAACCCAGCATGAAAAAAATTGTAAGGATGTTCAAATAGGCTATTCTAGATGCAGCTAAAGAATGCATTCCAAAAGGCAGAGGAAGAGTGCACAAAGCCTTCTGGATTCCTCAAATAGAAATTTTGCAAAAAAAGTCAGAGATGCTCGAGAGAAAATAGAGGAGGATCCCACAGATTCAAATATCATCACTGGAAACAAAACAACAGCTGAAGTTACAAGAGCTAAAATTTAACACATTTTGAGTAGCTGGCATGAAAAGACACAGACATTAAACTTTGAGAATGAGATGCATAGTTTCTGGAAGCTAACTAAGTGTCTGAATGAAGAAAGCCAGTTAAATACAAAACATTTCTGGATGTCAACAGAGAGAGAAATTCACACAGGGAAATAGGCAGCCAACACCTTTGCCAAAATGAACCAGAAGCAAAGCACTGTACAGAAAAAAAAATATTCAATGAAGTAAGAGAGAACGCCAAATGCAAGCTGAACAGAAACACCCTTGAAGATTACCTGGCACACAAACTGACAATTACAGAATTCAATAACGCCATGAGGAGACTGAAACCCAAGAGAGTGTGTGGACTGATGGAGTCAACAACAACATACTCAAACACCATCAGCTATAGGCCCATCAGTTTGCTGAGCAATGTCAGGAAATTGCTTGAGAATATGATCAACAAGCACCTGCTCTGGTGTCGTGCATCCACAAATCTCATCAACACAACACAAAAAGACTAAAGGCAAAATTAGAAAACGGAAGACCAATTGTCTTTTTTATTTTATACTTCTAGGCATTTCCTACCAGGAGTAAATATGAAATATCAGCAACCTCACCCAAGCCTTGAAACGTATCTGTGTGAAGGACGTCCTGTTGAGGATTGGAGTTGTGGGACAACTGTTCAGTTGGATAAAAACTTCCTCCTACACAGAACAGCCAGAGTCAAAGTATACTGCTTCTCTCTACGATTGCTGATGTTTTGGTTAATAGTATCTCATGCTATGGCTGAATTATTTCAATTATATTTAAAGCATTTGGGATGATAGTTTAAATAACCTAATTCACTTATATAATTTTCTAAACCAAGTCCACGGGTTTATATATGAATATGTTATACCTGGAGAATGCCAACATTTTTAGAAGATTTATGAAGATAACAGATGATAAAGTAGTAAGTAATATTTTTTAAAGCTCATCTGAAAAGCTGGTATGAGTTTTAGTCATTTAACAAAATTTTTCCGCATTTGGTGCAACTCTAATGACTTGACTATTGCAAGAAGAAATCTTCTAAAGATATTAAAATCGAATGGCTACCAAAAGATCACTAAAGATGCTTTTCATTAAGTATGATAAACCCAGAGAAAAAAGCAGAGTTGAAGAACATAAAGTTCTTTATAACATCATAAAGAGTATCCTTTAGAAAAATGTTAACCCTATGGTTAGGATCAATAATACAAAATGCTAACTTAAATTGTTTTCCAATACCTTAATATACAAGATACTTTAACAGAAACCCAATTTGTTTTATTATGCTGTTATGTTCCACATTGTTTATCAAATAGAGAGCTGAAGCACTGTTGAAATGTTGGCTGACATATGAAAATTTCATGAAATTAAGGTAGTGTAATATATTTAGTAAAAAGAACAACAACAACTAACCAGTGAAGGTTTTATTATTATTTCTTCAACATACTGTTTTATCCAAGAAATGAAGTTATCGAATACATTTGTAGTCTTATCAAAACTAGCTGTTGACTTAAGTGAAAGTAAAATTTACAACGTGCTCATAAATATTGGCATACATACAGACACATTTCCAACAGTATGCAGTTTGTTGTAATATGGTATGCAAGCATAACTTGTGTTACCTACCCCCCTTAGTTGATATATATTAATGGATATTTAAATATATCTACAAATTGTCTATATCCTTAACATAGAATTTCGTTCAAGAGAGCCACTAAGTTTCTTCATTGATGGTGGGAATATTGATCAACATAAGTTCTACACCTACATTTGTTTGATCTGGTTTGGTAATGAAAGTTGGGAAAATGATGTAAGAAGATGGACTAATTTGAACAGCAAGATGTCATATAGTTTCAGGAAAAAAGATTTGAAATCATCTTCGTTTTGTGAAGCTTTTGATGTAGAAACAAAGATGTGACGTTAGACTAGTGTTGAACAGTTTGATGTCATATAGTTTCAGGAAAAAAGATTTGAAATCATCTTCGTTTTGTGAAGCTTTTGATGTAGAAACAAAGATGTGACGTTAGACTAGTGTTGAACAGTTTGATGTTCTATGACCAGGATACCCTGTGACAATTACATTACCAGAAATTGGATTTTTCAACGACAACAAGGATAGAAGCACAAGACGTGCAACTTAAAGTGCAACAGAGCAGAAACAAGAAAAACAGGTGGTCCAAGCCAAAGTTTATTCTCTGTGATTGTTTTTATAGATATATCGACAGTAAAATTGTGAAATGGTTAGCATCAGAGAAGATTTGTCTAAAACAAGTCAACCTGCCGAAGAATCCACGGTTAAGACCACTCCCAGAGTATTACCAGGGATGAAGCCAAGAGCACACTCTCTCGATCATTTACCTGAAAAAATTCCCTTAGTGAACAAGATGGCAAGTGATGATAACGGCCAAGAGATCATAACATCTTTCTTCCACAGGCCACGAGAACCACCAAACACATTTGGCGATTAGACAGTTTAGGAACAGTAAATAAGTAAAGAAAGATTATTATATATTGTTAACCTACCTATCACTGTACTTTGTTACACGTTTAATTAATGATTTAATGGTGTAATATCTATCTTTATTACCATTAATGTTGTTAATTGTTAAAAGTTACATTATTGTTATTTATAAAAGTTTAAATTCGATATACCATTTTTCCTTGTGCAGTAAACTTTTCAATGGACTTCACAGTCCTGGGATAGGACAATGTTGTAAACTATGTTTTGTTTTGATTTTTATTCATAGCTTTGTATTACTAGCAGAAACGCTACCGTACTGGTGGCTGTTTGTGCTAGTAATTAGTAATCGTAGTATTCACACCTCATTGCAAAATAGTGAACATTTTCTAAAAAAAAGTATTTTTTTCTTAGAAGTACTAAACGGGAAAATTGTTCGGGTTGTGCTCTTTAATCATACACAAATCATTCCATCAAAATTATTAAATGAACAGAGCTCAAAATTGATAAGTTTTACTGATATAAACTGTAATGTTTTTATATATTAAAATTCCTACCTTTTATTGAAAAAATATATTTTTTAAGTGTTCCAGTTTTTAGTACTACATTTATAAATTACACCAATAAAGATATAATCAAACCCTCACATACCGTCCTAGTGAAAGTCGTGTTGTTGTTGTGAGAACAGTATTTTTTATTTAAAACTCTATTTTGTTATAAAGAAATGGTTATTGCATATACCATAGTTATGTTTTTAGTTGTCTGAATCTTGAATACCCATAATGTGAACTTTTTTTATGCATTTTGTGTTTGTGGTGCCATTCAATAGATGGCGTCACATTTCATAAGCCTCAATCATCATTTCTGGCATTGAGATCTTGTTATATTTCAGCACAACAGATGGCATCTTTGTATTTATTATTTCGGTATCATAGATAGATATATATAGATGGCCACGCCGTTGTTCCATTATAGTAAGATTGTTTATATTAGATAAGGAGTTTCACGTCATTTTAGGAATCTATTTTAACAATACAAAAAATACGTTAAGCATGACAATAATAAAGCTTTTAAGATGGTCTTAATGGGTAACGAAGAAATCTTTACTACAAGTTTAACACAGTAACAAATGGACTTATGTACAATGTTTCAACGAGGCTCTTTCACCATTGGATACAAGTAGTTACCCAGACACGTTGTAGATTTGTCGAAACATTGTATATTTGTCAGGGTGTTAAACTTGTAATAAATATTTCTTTGTTACCCATTCGAGCTCTCTCTAAACTTTATAAGTCTCAAAGTAGGTTCCTCTTCAATTTATGTGAGACTAGAGTTACGGGAATCTTGAGTCAGTTTGCTTTGTGTTTTCAACAAAGTAAAGGCACGACAAGCATCAAACATACGAAAGATTCATGAAAGTCTGGGTCCTGTGTGACGTCACGAACATTTGTAAATACGTGCAACAACATGAAAAAATCAGTGAGTGAGTTAGTTAACTTTGTTCTTTCAGTCTTGTTGAAAGCTGTTAGTTTTTCACATTAAGAATTATCACAGTCTTTACATTTAATTTGATAAGGTGGTCTTGACGTTTCCTTGTCAAATCTTCTTGACTGAAGTTAGACTAATTTTTTCGGTAGTAGTAGAGAACTTTTCACATTTAAATCCATATCACACCATTTAACAGTTTTTGAACATATTTCCTTGATAGCTTGTGAAGGATCAGGGATGTTTAGCAATACACAATACAGGAACAGATTTTTTTGTATTCCTACTATTTATCTCTTCAACGTGTGGTTCAGTTTATAGACATTAGTTATATTTTTATCTTACATTAAACTAACCAACATGTTTCAACAGGACTGAAAAACATTTTAAATCTTCTTCTAATGTATTTGCACACATGATTAAACAAAATCATTGGCAAAGAAAACGATATAAGTCTTAGAAAAATTTAAGCTCTCTTTATCCAAAGGTAAAAACCTCACATCAATAAATAAATATGTGTTCATTTATATTTATTGTAATTTTTGTTTTTCGTCTTTAGATGTCGTGGATTTCTATTACGTTACTGTTTAATGACGTAGTATCATTACGATATTTTAACGGCGATAAGATAGACTTGACGGTTGAACTGTTGTGTGATTATCCTCAAAACTTGCACTGGATGTCCCGCATGCATAGTGTTATTCCTATAAATTATTGGAATTAGTTAGTCTGTTTGCCATTGATTCTTTAAGCAATTCAGAAGTCGGTTGATCAATGGAATATAGAGTTTGTCAGTCATCGAATAAGTTACCTTGTGGTTAGAAAGTTAGCGTGTTTGTTATCGACCGATTAGTGAGAGAATGTTTACAACAAAGTGACTAGTTTTACTTACGAGTTACGGGTATCGTTCGTTAGTTTCAGAACTGTTGTTGAAATGTTCTTTGTGAATTGGCCCTAACACTGAACTTAGGCTGTAATCCGTTATCACAACAATTGATATGGAGCTGGTGAAGCATGATTATCGTTAAGTGGAAAAGATTTTGCGTTATTTTTGCCGAATAATAACGCAAAATAACCTGTCCAAGAATAGGGCATGTCACAAAAATTAATTACTTGTAGTCGAATTAATAAAATGCTTTCGTTATCATTAAGTGGAGTGGACTTTGCATTTTTTATTTTTTTTTGCCGAATAAACCAAAACAGCCCAACCCTCCCAACAAAAAAATCGTTACAACCTTAAAGAATAGGGTAAAAGTACACAGTTGTAAAAATAATCTTTTCATAAATACTTTATTCATTACTTATTGTCAATAATATAACCTTTTAACCTTAGTTTATAAGTATTAAAATAAGGCAACTCAAACCTGCAAACTTACATGAACTAAATATCCAACTAAGATATTGCTGAGTAAGTGATCTCTCATA
>NW_013676476.1:0-3271 GCF_000517525.1 Limulus polyphemus
AACATAGTTTATTGTAAGGATTCTACTTGATATCTTTGTAGATAGTTCATGTGATATCCCTTGATATCCTTGAACATAGTTTATGTAGGATTCTTTGATATCCTTGTAGATAGTTCATGTGATATCCCTTGATATCCTTGAACATAGTTTATGTAGGATTCCTTGATATCCAAGAATACAGTCTATATCATAACAACTTCTTTAAGACTTGATCTTGCACATTCTCGATGCTATTAATCTACATATCCGGTGTATCTACATGCTTGTTATATATCATACATTACACTCGTCTCGAACCTTGGGCGACATGTCACTACATTATTATAGGCAAATCTTTCTTGTAAAATATAAATAACGCTGTATAATAACTATTAGAAATTACATTATATAAAAACGGATATATTAAACAAAATGTTTCTACATTCTTCTTGTCTATTCATTGAATTTTCTGAATAACTCTCGACACTATGTTTCTTATCTCATTAGGTTAGTGCTCAAACGGAACTCCACTTTAAACAATGTTACGAAAGTACAGGTAAATTTCTTGGATCTAAATTCAAAACTGTAATAATTTAACAGTATTTATATTTTTTTATGGGGAGGAGTATAAATTATAATTATTTTATTTTGATAAAAGAAAGGGAAGAGGTAAAACAAAACCCGTTTTTTTTAAGAGATATGGCTCGAGCTACAGGGTATGTTAGAAAGATTTTAGATACGTAAACCAGCAAGTCACCTGGCAGAAAAACTAGATATAAAGTGATAGACGAGAGGGAAGACAGCTAGTCAAAATCACCCACCGCCAACTCTTGGGCTGCTTTTTACTAATGAATAGTAGGATTGAGCGTCACATTATAATGCTCCAAGGCTGAAATGGCGAACATGTTCGAGCGCGGGACTTGAACCCGATTGTGAGTCATTCTTAGCTTTAACTTAACATTAGTCAATGTTTGACACAACCCTACACACGTGTTATACAACCTCTCTTTGTGTTTGTGTAATTAGAACGAATCATTATAACTATAAATGAATACCCAGCAGTCGATGTGGAAAAATATTCTATATTAACGAAACAAAATCTCACTCCGTTGATCGAACTTCAAATTGAGAGATAAGCTCCACTAATAATCAGAAAATTGTTTTTAGTAACAATTAGTTCGAGAATATTCGATATGTTATTCAATATCCAATCATTTAAGCGGAGTTGGGAGATCCAGTTTTTACTCGTAACTTGGACTACTGAGTATACAAGCAGAACTCCATTTTCTGCTGTCAATCGGATTAGGGGGTGGAAGTTTCGGAACATGAAAAGAAATGACGTCTCCTATAAACTCCATGGAGTCATTAAATTTGAAAGGTAAACATTCTACTTAATATTGTTATCACTTGTTTTTTTACATTGATGAGGTACGCTCTTCTTGAGTCACGAAACGTTCAGTAATTTATATGACAACAGAGAAGACAGGCGCTCATTGGCCCGAATAACATATTTACGTTTATAAATAATGTACCAAGTGTGGTGAATTAAGTAGAAATAATGAATTGTGTTTTCATAAAATTGACTGTATTATTAATATAACATGTAAATAAATCATCGTGGGATACCGCAACAAGGTCTTGCCATCAATGGTTCAGTCTTATATACTAAAAATCGGGTTTCGATACCTGTGTTGAGCATAGCACATTGTGTAGCTTTGTGCTTAACAAGCAAAGCGAGCTCAGCCTTTATTAGTCTATTATACCTACCATAAAAAACCAAACTTATATTTTCATTTCATGCGAATGCTAAAATCCAGGGTTCGATTCCCCGTGATAGACAGATCGAAAATAGCCCATCAAACCAAACATTTAAATTTATAAATAAAGACTTACGTTTGTTATTACTTCTGATGTAACTTGTAAATAGACTTACACTTGTTATTACACACGTCTCCACACAAATAGTGGATAAATATGAACAAATTGATTATTGTCTAACATTATTCTAACAGCTGGTTCTTATTTACAAAACATTATCATTAAGTGAAACAAGACATTGAAACATCATCCTACATGTATCCAAACTAAACGATTTTAACCAATTATTGAGAAACGAAAAATGAAACTAAACTGAAACGTTTTCGGGAAAACGTCACAAAGTTTAACGGATAATTAATAATATTTTGTACTAAATTCGCTCTCTAAATAATTAAAGGAAATACCTTGTTATTTAAAACTTGTTTATTGTCGGATATACAGAGTTTGATATCTGTGGTTACAATGTTTCACGTACAACAATAGTTGTTGTAACTGATGGTGTCAGGTTAACCTGGTGAAACGTTGTAACCATAGATATTAATTATACTCTGTATATCCGACAATAGACGCGTCACGTTTATGAATTAAAGTATCATATTGTTACGACAGCGGAAGTCACGTGACGCTGGTAATACGTAATGAGTTCTAGAAAGATCGGGGAACATCACGAATAATCCAGTATTTGCTAGGCGCTCTCTATTCTTGTATATAAGGGTGCCAGACAATTAATCGGAATTGAATTGCAGGCAGAGAGAGACAGACGGATAGTTGAGTCAAGCGCGGTAGTGATATAAGAAAAGTGCGTGAATCGTTGTGAATTATCGCGTATGTTTAAGTTAAAGTGACTGTGGAAATTAAGAGTATTGCAAAGTTGAATTGAGAAAGAATAAACTAGTTTTATTTAAGAAAAGACTTGTATCGCTGAAGTTTTTCGGAAGGAATTTTTACGGGAAATTAACAAACGAAAAGAGACGTAACAATATATATCACATTCGTATTCAAAATCAGAAAAGAATGAATTTAACAAAGTTTAGATAAATATTTCTAAACACTAATTTACTCGAAATAAAACAGGAGTCTACTTTATAAACGAAATGTTATGCCCTTGAATACCAGAGGGTTGTATTTGGTATTTGAACGCTGAATCTCACGATATATGGTTTATTTTTCTATAAAACGTACAATAAGTGAGTAGCATAAAGTGTATGATTTTTTGGACAAATCCTGATTGTTCTCTAGTGCAGGGGAATACAAAATGCTTATCGAAACTGGTTAGATTTTTTTATTTATTTCTAGAATTACCGTATTTTTCGGAATATAAGACGCACCGGTGTATAAGACGGACCCTTATTTTGAAGTTTTGGGGAAAAAAAGGCTACAGTCGCATTTGAAACATTTTTATTGAACAAAAATTTAATTTGATACTTTAAAAATTAGTATATATTGTTCTAAACACAAAAGAGTTCAAAGCATC
>NW_013676476.1:3622-4932 GCF_000517525.1 Limulus polyphemus
ATATATATATATATATATATATATAATAGTTGCTAGGAATGTCATGTGAAGTTTCTAGTTGCTAAGAGAATGAACACAAAAGCTGTCAGTCTTAATATACTGATATGCCAGTAAAGGAAGAGACAGGAAGTATTTAACCAAAACTAGCCGTCAGAAATCTGACGTTTCAAATAACTCGTATTATGTAGTATAGTGCTAGCAGAGTCCGTAATACACTAGCGGTGAAATATACAGTCTTTATTAAAACAGTACTTCTTTGGCATTGAAATCTACAGGTCCACTCGTCGTAGGCCTAACATTCGATAAATAAACAAGTTAACATTGTAATATGTAATATGCTGTTATGTTAAACTTATATTAAAGTTTTGCTTCATTACCCATTCAAGCCGTCTCCAGCCATTATTAGTCTCAAAGGGGGTTCCTCGTCATCGAAAGTTAACATTATAACTCGTATACTTTTTTTGCATTAGATTAATTAGGGCTAAACTTTACCGTACTTAACACTATCAATAAATAAACTTGTAATGTTATTCTACGACCTAACATTAGACATTAATATGTTCTTTTACAGAATGTCTACTAAAATATATTTACATCCTGGCCCGGTATGGCCAGGTGGTTAGGGAACTCGACTCGCAAGCTGCGGGTCGCAGGTTCGAATCCATGTCACACCAAACATGCTCGCCCTTTCAGCAGTGGGGGCGATATAATGTGACGGTCAATCCCACTATTCGTTGGTAAAAGAGTAGCCCAAGAGTTGGCGGTGGGTGGTGATGACTAGCTGCCTTCCTTCCGGTTTTACACTGCTAAATTAGGGACGTCTAGCGCAGATAGTTCTATAACAAACAAACAAACAATATTTACATTAGTTGAAATTGAGTGTGCGCGCGCACACGCATTTAGATAGTAAAGTGCACGCACATTTTCAGGTCAGACAAAAACTAAGAGTTATTATAATTGTATGTTTATGGTATAGTGATTCGCATTCCAAGTATATTTTATGAATTATTATCTGTAGTGTTTGATGGAGATATTTCCAAAGGAAATCAAATAATTCTTATCTTGAGTTGAACTTTACTGTTAGAGACGAACAGTTTCATCTACGCCCGATTTTGTTTGTTGGTTATAGAACGTCTCTCATATTTTAAGGATGGCCGTTTTAAGTGAGAGGTACATAAAAGAAGAATATTAGATAAAAAAAAGAATATTTCACTAGGACTGTTCTGCTTTATCATCTTCGCCGAGAAGCCACGTGATCGAAATGAACGTTTCTAATGTCTACTGTTTTCTGTCGTAAAAAAAAAAAAAAA